>NC_000074.6:13025000-13247500 GCF_000001635.26 Mus musculus
GGCACGTGCCACAGGGAGGTCGCCATCTGCTGAAGAACTTTAGCCAGAGCCCAAGCACCAGGCGGGCTCAGCATCTGTCCTCTGAAGCAACTCCAATTGTTCTGCTGCTCCAGAAAGCTAAATACACAGTTCCTGGAACTCAATAGGGAAGAGAATCCTGAGACCAGGTCCAGCCTCACATAAGAGAGCTGGGATGAATGGCTGCCATCTCCTCTCATGTCCCTGGAGTTACCCTGTCACGAGAGCATTGGATTTTACTGGGTGAAATTTGACCTCTATCCCAGAAGAAGCAACTGGGGTCCCAAGTGTGAAGGGACCCCAGGAGTCAAAGGTGCCCCTGGGGTACACCATGCTGGCAAAGATTAAAGTCCCTGACTAGAGAGGGAGAGGTACTGTAGTGTCCCACAAATGAGGTCTGACTCCCAAAAGAGTGGTCCAGCCTTGTACTGCCCCCTCCCTGAAAAGAACATTTTCCTCAGAGGGTCCAACTGAAGCCCACAGTGTAGTCTAGGAGGCTGCATGACCATAAACCGAGTGTCCTTGGGCTAGATCCAGTTTTTACACAGAAAGTTTCACGTGCTGAGAAACCTTGTTGATCTCAGGCAACCCAGTGTCCACAACTCCACCTGGAGCCTGGGCCAGAGGACACAAAGGGACAAGTCATGGGCCACCTGCCGATAGCTGTTTCCACAGTGTGGGAAGAGGAGGGGCAGGGCAGCCCTTGAGAGCCATTGACGGCTGCACAGCCCAGGTCTGCCCTACAGGTCTTTTCCAGGTCATAAGCCCATACCCTGTGCTTTAACAATGTCATCACTGTGAATATGGACATCCATCGGTGGGTGAGCTCTGTTCACACCTCCGGTCTGAGCCCACATTGCCTGCCTTAGCTTTCCTCTTTCCCTGGATGTACAAGTGCCAGAGACATAAGTGGCAGCCTCCAACCGGCCTCCATGCTTCCAGCCAATGCTCCAGCTTTCTCCACCCCTCTCCCCTCCCCCCTGACCTTTGCCCTCCCGGCAGCATCTGGACAGTCACCAGCCAGAAGCCACAGTCTCATCATGGTTCCACAGGCGCATGGGCTGCTGCTTCTCTGCTTTCTGCTCCAGCTCCAGGGACCTCTAGGGACTGCAGGTATATATGTCTGTCTGTCCGGGGAGGGTTTCTCTGTGCATGGAGTTGCTGCTCTTTGCAGAGGCAGCTGGGACATCAACAGGAACCCCCTCATGAGCAGCACACTTGATGTGTGTCCCTGACAAAAGCAGATAGCATCTGGATGCTTGCCACCCGGAAATAGGCAGCTCTTCACAGGGGTGGGATCTTTGGCTGTCGTCCTCCAGAGACGTTTTAGAAGTAGGGTGCTTTCCTGCCCTCTATGGACACAGACACTTGCCTGTGAAATTAGAGCCTGGGGGTCACTCAGTACAGAGCTCTGTGGCAAGGGGTCAGATGTGTCAGAACAGCCACAGGGCAACTGCACTAGAGGGCTCGCTCACTGCCTTGGCTCTACATCCACATCCACAGCCCCTCCCACCAAGTCCCCCACCACATACATACATGTGTGCCTCTAAGGCCTTGGGGGAGAAAGCTCGTAGTTATGAATCACAAGTTGCAGTCTTACAGAAAGAGATGCTGCCAGGAACATTCCCATGCATAGTGACATGGGTGGTCGAGCCAGTACTGTCCCCCTTGGAAGCCCATGGCACATAGGGATTGCAGTGGATTCTCCTGTGGAACTGAGTGACAACAGGAGCAATGGCTTTCCCAAGTTCTCTGCAGTGGTATGGAAGACCTTGGGGTCAGGTTTGCTTTGGATCTCCAGGAGATTGGCTGAAGTAAATTTACCTTCTCCTAAGGGCCCACCCCTTACACAATCACTTGCTGTAGAAGTGTATGTGTCCCAGTGGCTGGTGGCATATGGATCCTTCTCTGCCTGGTGAAGGACATTGATTGGTCCAGTTGGACAGTGTCTCCATCCTCTCTAGGAACACCAGAGAGTGTTCCTCGGCCCTTCCTCTTCCCTCTCTCTGTCCCTTCCCAAAATGGTTTATCTGACTTCCACTCTTGTCCTTCCAAGGGACCCTCCTCTGGGGTGTACCAACGTCCTCCTGGTAAGCAGAGCCACCTTTCAACCCCACCTAGACCCAGCTCCTCCCAGTAAGGCCCTCTGAGCCTCCTCTGCATAGGGAAAGCCTGTCTCTGTTAGCCCTCCTCCTGAATACATTGGATGCTATTGGGTCTTCCATAACTGCCTTCCTTCAAGGCTCTTCTTCCCATCTCAGTTACACGTCTTCCCGTCCACAGATATCCCAGGCACACAGTTTATGTGACACAGTTGTCATATGAGGACTTTGAGGGCCTCAACACCATCCTTGGTTTCCACCCCTGACTACCTTTAGGTGATTTAAACATCTGCACCCCATCTCCACACCCACTCCTGGGATTCAGACCCAAATCTTTGCTTTTCCAAAGCCAAGTGTGGAACACTGTCTTCTAGTTTCTGTCGAGGTCACTGACATTCAAGGTCGTGTGGTAGAGGCTGCATCTGAAACACTTCCAATGTAGAAAATCACAGGACTCAGAACCCCAGGTGAGGCAGCTGTGGCCATGGTACCCAGGGCTAATGCTATGTTATGGTAAGATCTGAAGCCCCAGGGCTATGACTTGAGATTCTTCGATTGACTCCCTGGACACAGGATAGAGGACACAGATGGGAGAAGAGAGGGAGATTTAAATATATGTTTGTGCACACATTTTATGAGTACCCAAGAAAGGGGTTGCACAATGTGTGATTAACTGTCTCTTTGTGGCTTGGTGTCACATGTAAACCTCGTGTTCACTGGCCTCACAGGAGACCACACCATTTGGCAATCTCGTTACTACCGATGTGTCATTTCGTGACCTTTTGTAAGCTCTCCAAGCATCTTCTCATTATAAATTCCTAAGAGAGATATAGGAGAAATGCCAAATCACATGGATATGGTAAACTTTCATCTCATCTAATAAATATGTCACCATATACTTCTACATAATACTGTGCCATGTTCTCTGTCACCATCAATGAAAGACACACCCATTTTTCTTAAAGATATATTTATTTAATGTATATGAGTACACCGTAGCTGTCTTCAGACACACCTGAAGAGGGCATCAGATCCCATTACAGATGGTTGTGAACCACAATGTGGTTGCTGGGAATTGAACTCAGGACCTCTGGAAGAGCAATCAGTGCTCTTAACCGCTGAGCCATCTCTCCAGCACAACACATCCAATTTTAAATTCAGCTGTGCCTGGTCTGTGTCATTCCCTGTGACCTTCAGCCCACAGAAGATGGTAAGCCATTGACGGAAACAACCTATGCACCTTCCGTTCCTTGAGGTGAACAGGAACTCTTTGGTCCCCACCAAAGAGTGGAATGGAAAAAGATTAATGTGGATCAGTTGTTCCCATCACTGCGGGAGATGGGTGTTTCTGCCACTGAGAGATCTGGTGTGGGTGGTTTTCATGGGCTGACCCAGTGTGGTTTCCTTCACTCACTGGAATGATCCAGTGTGGCTGTTTCCATTCCTGATGGGACCAAGAGTGGGTGGCTTCTGAGCAGCTTGAGGGAAGCTGCCAGGAGCACATGAGACCTTCTGTTTCTCAGTTTTCATAACCCAGGAGGAAGCACATGGTGTCCTACACAGGCAAAGGCGTGCCAACTCACTCCTGGAGGAGCTTTGGCCCGGCTCTCTGGAGAGAGAGTGCAATGAGGAACAGTGCTCCTTTGAGGAGGCCCGGGAGATCTTCAAGAGCCCTGAGAGGACCGTGAGTGCCCCATCTCGTGCCTGCTCTTGTGTAACACACTGAGACTGGAAGGAAGTGAGCTGGGGATTGTGAGGGTCACACCTATGTCTCTGGATCTGTCTCCCCCTCACTGCGGAGGCTGCCACTCAGTACTCATAGATGGACAGGAACCCTGACACACACAGGTTTCTCTCTCAACCATGCCACAAGCAGTTTTACAAGAAATACAACTCATAAACTACACTGGCTGTGTCTCCTATTTTCCCAGAGGGGAATCCCTTATTCCTTACGGGCTGCCCATGAAGTAAACCTGAGAGGGAAAATTCACCTCAAGAAGGCAGGACACACACACACACACACACACACACACACACACACACACACGCAGGCCTCACTGGAAACGTGTGAGGAACACCAAGGCTTCCTCTGCCACACTTGGCCATGTGCACAGATTTGCCTCCACTCCTGAGTTACTCTTTTTTATGTTTGTTTGTTTGTTTGTGGTTTGTTGTTTTTTTTTTTTTTTGAGACAGGGTTTTGCTATGTAGCCCAGGCTGACCTCCAATTCTTCATCTTCATTGCCTCCCAATTATTGGAATTATAAGTATGTGCTACCCCGCCTGGCCCTGTGGTTTCATTTTGTAAAAGATACATATTTATACATCACTGAGCATGTTCCTGTCTGGTTAGACATCTCACTCTGGAGGGTTTTCCCAGCAAGGGTGTGTCAGGATAAGACAAGGCTTTAAGACGGGGTCCACTGTGTTTCATTTTGTCATCATCTCTGGAAAAAATAGTCAGTCACAGCTTCAGGGGCGGTTGTGAGGGGCTGGTTGTTCGTTCTCCAAGGGCTTTTCTTCTCACCAGCCTTGGCTCATATCACACCTCACACTCACAGGAGGCTCCCCTCACACTCATAGGAGGCTCCCCTCACACTCACAGGAGGATCACCTCACACTTACAGGAAGCTCACCTCACACTCATAGGAGGATCACCTTGCACTCACAGGAAGCTCACCTCACACTCACAGGAAGCTCACCTCACACTCGCAGAACACCTCTCTCTCTCTCAAAAGAGACCTCACATTCGCAGAAGTCCTCACACAGGAATTTCACATGTACTGGAGAATTTACACCCACAGAACACCTCACAGAGGAACCCTCATTCCCACAGGATAGCTCACAAACCCAAAGAATGTTCCACACAGGAAATTACACCGCACACTTCTCTCACAAGTGCCCTCACACTCACTCAGAGCAACTCACACAGGGAGCCTGGAGAAGCTGCTTTCCTCACTGACTGGAGCAACCACCTGACAGAAATAACTGGAGGAAAGACAGGTTTATTCTGGTTGGTCGTTCAGGAGTCAGGGAAGGCGTGACAGTCACAGCGCATCCAGTCAGGAGGTAGAGAGTAAGGGATGCTGGTGTTGAGCTCACTATCTCCTCTTTATTCAGACCAGAACTCCCATGGGATGACACCTCCCACATTTAGAGGTCCAGCCCAGAACTGGAGAAAGCAGGATCAGGGTCAGAACTCTGGTGCGCTCACTTGGGAAAGGCAATTGTGTGGCGACTTAAATATCTCTAGAAAGGGCGTAGAGAAACATCAACCTCAGATAATCCCTCCTCGTCTCCAGAGGAACGCTATCTTCCCAAGCCCCACACAGATGCCCAGGTCAGGAGCCCCAGCCATAGCTCCTGAGCTCCCTCCGTGGACACTAAGTGCTACTTCTCATGACCGTGCCTCACATGGCTTCTTCTTCCCTCTCAGAAGCAGTTCTGGATTGTTTACAGTGGTGAGTAGGTGAAAGCCATCTGTGCCCCTCCCCCACACCCCTTCTTTGCAGCACACTAATGTCAGCTCACCCACAGATGGGGACCAGTGTGCCTCGAATCCATGTCAGAACGGAGGTACCTGCCAGGATCATCTCAAGTCTTACGTCTGCTTCTGCCTCCTAGACTTTGAGGGTCGGAACTGTGAGAAAAGTGAGACCAACTTCTTGCCTCCGTTTGCAATGGATGGAGTCGGGAGGGAAGGGCCTGGGTGACTGGTTCCAGAGAATAACAGCCTCATCGAGTAAGGAGAGGGTGTCCAGGCCAGCCTCGGCCCCTGAAGGAAATTGATCTGGGAGACATTAAGTATTTCTTTTAAACCCATGGCCTTTGATTTATGAGTCTAAGATTCTGGGTCTCAGACTCGCTGTCTGTCCCTTTTGACTCCTTGCCCTGAGAATTCTGCTGAACTGGAGAGATTTAGGGGAGGGAGGGTCCATCTCTGTCCCCACCAGGTAAGTCAGCTAGGTAAACTTCTTCTCCTCTGCTGGTTTAAAGGTATAAAGTATTTATTCATCTTTGAAATATCAATTATTGTTATGCTTGGAGACCACCAAACTGCTCTGGGCTCAACGGTTCACTACTGGACTCCATAGAGTTCACTGACAGCAGAGATACACATGAGTATTTTATTACACCAACGTTTGCCATGGCCAGAAGCAGGCTTTCTGTTGTTCTCTTCTGTGAGCTCACATAGACAGCTCAGTTCTTCTAGAATGCATGTAAAGTGCTGTGCAGTATCACCAATAGAAAGTCACTTAACCCCGGGCCTAGGTGTGAGAGACCTGTCTCCAGCCCCTCCGGTCCCAAATCCCACCATCAATCAAACCTTTGGTTAGCCATCTGGTATGGCCCAAGGCCCCAGACAAGTGGCAGTATTCCAGTTGGGGGATGCCCACGAGGTCACCTCTTCAGACAGGACAAAAGTGTCCTTTCTGCAGACCAAGGACTCCTTATTGCCCAAGTGGGTTCTTCCTGGTATCAGCTGCCTCCGGTTCTCATCAGAAAGAGGCCAGAGAGAGTAAAGGGGGAAGGGGAGAAGGGCTCACTAACAGTCACTGATCCATGGAGGCCTGTAAGGTTTGGTGATCAGTGACTGTGAATGACAGGACAGTCCTCTATACTAAAATGAACTGACCACCCTCGCCTGCAAATGGCCAGTGCTGGAGCCAAGGGCCTAGATGGCTCACATGGTCATGAGGGTTGCCCCAAGAGTAACTTCTCCCTTTGACATGTCCGTGGGCCAGTTCCCCATTCTATTGAGAACATTTCCTTTCCTTGGAAATGTTTGCTTACCACCTCCAGAACCCTTCACATCTTCTCATTAGAGCCTTGGAAGGAAGATGTCATCACACACCAGCCTAGCACCCTCCAAGATTTCTCAGACTTGTGACTCCCAAATCCAGCTCTCCATCCCGCCAGATCAGTCCATAGGGCAGGTGACGCAAGCTCAGCCTTAATAGCCCACAGCTACATGCCATATTCCAAGGGGACAAGAGCAACCACCACCATGGCCCGTCTGCCGACCTTGCAGAGACCTCTCAGGTTGTCTTCTCCTTTTCTCAGGCAAGAATGAGCAGCTGATCTGTGCAAATGAAAATGGTGACTGTGACCAGTACTGCAGGGACCATGTAGGGACCAAGCGTACCTGTAGCTGTCATGAGGACTACACGCTACAGCCAGATGAGGTGTCCTGCAAACCAAAAGGTAATAGACTGTGGGGACTGGAGCTGTCTTAGGCTCTGAAGAGGCAGTCACCTGTGTGGGCCTGTGGCAAGTTATCAGCTCCATGATGTGTAACAAGGTCAGACCTCTGCTTATCAAGTACCTGGTAGATGCTGACTGACTTGAGGTGAAAGGGTAGAGACTTGAAGGACACCTGACCTGAGAGCTGTTAGTCTGGAACCCTGGGCCAGCATCCTGCACTGCCTCAAGTATCCTGACCATTGAAGCCGGCCAGGAGTGGATGAGGAGGTCCTACACCAACTCTTATGTCCCACTTAGAGTCTCTGAGACATAATCGGGAGTCACATAGGCACACCTGGCATCTGTATCCACTGCTGCAGTTAACAACATAAGATGACCTATTATTATTATTATTATTATTATTATTATTATTATATGCATGTGGGCAGTATTACAGATGATGACAGTCCTGAAGGGATCAGAGAATGTCAGCTCCCCTGGGCACTGACGTTACAGGCAGTTGTGAGCTGCTTGTTGTGGGTGCTGGGATCCACTCTTGCCCCCTGCTCTGAAAACATATCTCCACAAGAAGACTATTCGAGCTCTGCTTCCGAAGGCGGAGGCTTCCCCGGAAGAGGATGGGGCTCAGTCTGTCTCATGAAGCTGGAAAGTTGGAAGCCCACAGCTCAGTGTTCTTTCTTACCCGAAGCCTTCGCAGTGGGTGGCGCCCGAGTCTGCCTTAAGGACCCTGTCTTCCTGTGCTGGTGGCCCATGCTTACACAGATCGTCACTTTCTTCATAGCGAACCAGAACGACACGTTCTCCCTGTGAGGCTCTGGCAGACCCCAGCTCTAGAAAGCAGGTCCTCAGCTGTCCCCACACCGTTGTCTGCCTCCTCTCCTAGCCGCTGCACAAGGCCCTCCCTGCCCACTCTAGAAGTAAGCCCCAAGTTCCTCTGTCCTGAGGCCTCTCACTGCCCCCAGCAGGAGCCATGGCAGCAGCCAACTGCTTCTCATCCCACAGTCACCTTCGCCTCTGCACCCTGCTCTCTCTGACTTCTGTTTCATACAGTTGAGTACCCGTGTGGGAGAATACCTGTTGTAGAAAAAAGAAACTCCAGCAGCCGCCAAGGCCGCATTGTGGGAGGCAACGTGTGCCCCAAAGGGGAGTGTCCATGGCAGGTAATGCTCTCCGTCCAGGGAAAACCTCTCTCTCCAGCTCCGGCTCCCCTGACATTAGGGTTTCTACTCTGGGGTATGGAAGTTTTGAGTTGGGTTACATTTATACAGAAGAGACATGGGCCAGCCTCCATCCCCCTATCCCCTCCCCCACACTCTTGTCCAGAGAAAGGGAAAGAAAGCAGGTATTGGGGCCCATCCCATGAAAACCCATGCCAGGCCCACAGTTGCCTTGCACAAGTCACTTGAAGAGCTGTAGTTGCACCTCATCATCCATGCACCCCACCCTTCTGCACCCCTGTTGTCTACCAGAGCCAGCAGATCTAGGGCTGCTCTACCCTGCTGGGGGAATCCCCAAAGGGATGGTGGGCAGGAATTGTGTCAAGTCAGCTGCTTCCTTGGGGGCAAGGAGACCATAAAAGTAGCATGGCTCTCTTTGTCTGTGTGCCCCCGCCCAGGCTGTGCTGAAAATCAATGGGTTATTGCTGTGTGGGGCCGTCCTGCTGGACGCCAGATGGATAGTGACCGCAGCCCACTGCTTCGATAATATCCGCTACTGGGGAAACATCACAGTGGTGATGGGTAGGTATGGCCCATCCCTGGCCTCTGGCCTGAGGGCATTTTCAGATTAAGATTGGCTCAGAGGCTGAGAGCCAATGGCCTGACAATGTCTCTAACCAGGTGATATCTTCAAGAGTGGCACTGGAGATGACCCACTTGTCCTCTGGGCCCCCCTCCTGTCAGAGAATAGGAAACTGGGGGGCTACTCTGTCCACCTTGCCCTACTCAGATTGGGTGTCAAGGACCCCATTCACTCCTGCAGGCTCTGCCCATTCACAACCTTCCCTCCAGAACTGCAGTGGACCCTGGGCCAGGCTTCTCCTGAGACCCTGGCAAGGAGTCAAATCCTCAGACACCAGAGGCTGAACTGACCACAGCCCTATCCACATACTCTAGGTTAGAGAAGCAAGACAAACAAGAGCTCTGTGTGGGGACATGGCCACACATGGTAGGATACGTGCCATGAGACATGGTAGGATATGTGCCATGAGGCATGGTAGGATATGTGCCATGAGGCATGGTAGGATATGTGCCATGAGGCATGGTAGGATATGTGCCATGAGGCATGGTAGGATATGTGCCATGAGGCATGGTAGGATACGTGCCATGAGGCATGGTAGGATATGTGCCATGAGTGGCGTGGTAGGATATGTGCCATGAGTGGCGTGGTGTCCTCCCAGGTGAACATGACTTCAGTGAGAAGGATGGGGATGAGCAAGTACGACGGGTGACACAGGTCATCATGCCCGACAAGTACATCCGCGGCAAGATCAACCACGACATTGCCCTGCTCCGCCTTCACCGGCCTGTGACCTTCACTGACTACGTGGTGCCCCTGTGTCTGCCTGAAAAGTCCTTCTCCGAGAACACCCTAGCCAGAATCCGCTTCTCAAGGGTCAGTGGCTGGGGCCAGCTACTGGACCGTGGTGCCACAGCCCTGGAACTCATGTCCATCGAGGTGCCCCGGCTGATGACCCAGGACTGTCTGGAGCACGCCAAGCACAGCTCTAACACCCCCAAAATCACAGAGAACATGTTCTGCGCTGGCTACATGGATGGTACCAAGGACGCCTGCAAGGGTGACAGCGGTGGCCCACATGCCACGCACTACCATGGCACATGGTATCTGACAGGTGTGGTCAGCTGGGGGGAGGGCTGTGCAGCTATTGGTCACATTGGGGTGTACACCAGGGTCTCCCAGTACATAGACTGGCTGGTCAGACACATGGACTCCAAGCTCCAGGTTGGGGTTTTCCGACTCCCACTACTGTAGCTCCTTGGATAGCCCAACCCGTCCCAAGAAGGAAGCTACGGCCTGTGAAGCTGTTCTATGGACTTTCCTGCTATTCTTGTGTAAGGGAAGAGAATGAGATAAAGAGAGAGTGAAGAAAGCAGAGGGGGAGGTAAATGAGAGAGGCTGGGAAAGGGGAAACAGAAAGCAGGGCCGGGGGAAGAGTCTAAGTTAGAGACTCACAAAGAAACTCAAGAGGGGCTGGGCAGTGCAGTCACAGTCAGGCAGCTGAGGGGCAGGGTGTCCCTGAGGGAGGCGAGGCTCAGGCCTTGCTCCCGTCTCCCCGTAGCTGCCTCCTGTCTGCATGCATTCGGTCTGCAGTACTACACAGTAGGTATGCACATGAGCACGTAGGACACGTGAATGTGCCGCATGCATGTGCGTGCCTGTGTGTCCATCATTGGCACTGTTGCTCACTTGTGCTTCCTGTGAGCACCCTGTCTTGGTTTCAATTAAATGAGAAACATGGTCTCCACGTGTAGGGTCATGCTTCCGGGTTGCCTAAGGGAGTGTTTCTGAAGTACAGTGTGCACCCCTGCCATGGACTGTTTCCCCCTGGCAGGGACCGGCTGATTTCAGCACACCTTGGGGATACCTGCTGTTACCCTGGGTTGTCCTTAAGTCCCTGAGTGGAGCCTCTGATGTCAAGTCACATACACATCGGCGGGGCTGCTCTTCCTGGGAAAAGGAAGGGGAAGGTGGACTAGAGTCAAAGAGTAAGCTGAGAGGGCTTGATCAAGTGCGTCATGGCCTTAGTTTCCCCAATCACTAGTAGGTAGGCAGGCATCCATCTCACAGAGCCAATCTGAGTTGCCACCAAGGGCCCTTGGGAGGCCTTACTGAGAATCTAGCTCCCTGAAGACTGACGTGCTCAGTATGGGTTGTGCTTATTCTCCAGTCAGCATGTCCTTTCTGGGGGTGGGGCCATAGAGAGGGGAGGCGACAAAGGGAGGACCCCCTCAAGCCAGCTTTAGTGTTTGTCCCTAGTCCCAGACCACAGGTCTGCTGTGAGTACCTCACAGACTCAGTGTAGGCTCAGTGACACAGTACACGGGCATCATCAGGCAGGGCAGCGATCAGGCACCAGACTCCTGCCAACAGCCACCAGAGCACCGCGCACATTTCCCAAGTTCTGTTATGTCTGCCACAGCCTAGGAAATGACAGTGACTTCCCTCCTGGTGAGATGCCAGCATCAGCCTCAACATCTGATGTCACGGGTGTGTGTGTTTGTCAGGTACCCACAGCACGCCAAGGCCCTCTCAGCACTGGTAACAGTGATAAGCCAAGTGTCATCACCGTACTCTCTGGCTACGTGCATGCAGCCACAGTCATGAGCCATTGCCTAACCAAACTCCAGTACAGTGAGCATGAGAAGCCTATTGCTGCTCACTAATTAGCAGGCATGGTGCGCATGCTCCGCAGACTCAAAAATAGCTCTGCCAGATGAAGCTTTGAAGGAGGAAGGGCTCAGCATGTAGAAGGTGGAGTCAGGGTGAGCACTGCCTCCTCACAGGCCAAAGTTAGGGAGTTTTGTTGTTGTTGCTGCTGGGACTGCTCCTGCAGTTCTCTAGGGACACCGGAGCATGGGCCTGTAGCCCCAATTACATGTACACACACACTCTCAGAAGAGTCAAATGGCCACAGCATGTGAGAGGAGCTGTTTCCACATCTATAGCTCTCAGATGGCTTACCCTTCCCTGGCCTCCTCTTTCAGGACCAAGGGAAATGGCTACTCCCCTGCAGAACCGACCCAAGGTATGAGCCACATGCTCTGCAGAAGTGCCATCGGCCATCAAGCACCAAGACTCCACTCACACAGTCTCCACCCTCCAGGCCTGCGGGAAGGCTGGGAGTGGCAGGCCTGGTGGGCAGAACACACCCCCAACCCTGATGATTGCCACATGGCCCTGTGGACTTCCCTGGATGTCACGTATGAGAGAAGTGACCTTGTGTCAAGACACCAACAGTTCAGGGTTCCTGTTCCCCAATAGCTCAGCCTGTTTCCGTGACTACAATATATAGCCATTGTCCAAGAGACACATAAACCTCACACCTACACCTCTGCCCGCCCGGAGTCAGCAGGGCCCAGCCAGAAGATTGAGGGCTTGGATTCAAATCCCACATCTGACCTGACACCCATGCTTTGCCTCATGCCTGTTTCAACTTCTGTTCCTTAAAACAAGGAGGGGGGACTGACCCCTCTACCAGCTGGGTAAGTGCCAGCAGGGCTGGGGTGAGCATTGGAGAACCAGGCAACCCCCCATCAAATGCTATTGTTGCTCTCTGCAGGAAGCAGGCCCTGCCTGGCAGTTCTGGATAAGGGTAGCCTCCCCTAGAAAGGCTGGGGCTGGTCACCACAGTCCCCAGTCCCCTGACCTCATTGCTGGCCCAGGGCTCCAATCAGAAGGCTGAGATAAGCAGAAGGCCCATGGCCACCTGGGGCCCAGGGTGAGTGAACCTTGCCCCATGCCTGTCACAGCCACTGCCGTCCTTGACCACACCATGGGGAGCCCGGTGCAACTCAGCCTGCTCTGTGTTGTCCTGGCCAGCCTCCTGCTCCCTGGGAAAGGTGGTAAGTACTCCAGTCCTTCACGGTGAAGAGCGGCCCGGGGAGAGGGGGTGAGAGTGGGTGGGAGGGTGGGAGGGTGAAATGCTTGGTTCGCTGACCAGCGACAGGCTGGCTTCTAAAGGTATACATAGAGCCAGCTGCGAGTACCCATGCAGAGCACATGGAGATTTGAATGAAAGGAAACGGAGAAAGGAGAGGAAGGGAATGGAGACAAAGTGAGAGAGAAACCATGATAAGGAGAGAGGGGAGGGCAGAGAAAATGACACCAAGACAAAGCCACCCCAGACATAGAAGACACAGGAGCCAAGGCCCTGAGCTTGGGGAGCTCGGCTGGACCAGAGACTGCACAAGGCAAAGCTGTACAGGCAGTGAGCAGCTCCCAGGCCTGTTCCCCCCTCCCCAAAAAGGCTTATTTTAGCTAGCCCAGAGCAGGCTCTGCTCGTGCAGAGCTGGCCTTGCTCCAGTACAAGGAGAAGCCTCAGCAACACTGGGCACCTCGCATGTACTGGGGCCTTAATGAGGAAAACATCTCTGGGAAACCTGCTACCACTCAGTCGATGGGTCGATGTCAGTAAGCCACTGGCAAGGTCAGCCCCACAGAGACAGCCACATGTTTGAGGGCAGCAACATGTGGGAACTGGACAAAGGCCTCCAGTAACAAAGCACACAGCCGACAGTGAGCAGCAGGACCCTCCCACCCCTCGAGTCAGGACAGTTGGAGTCCTTGCTGGGTTCCGTGGACAGTGTTCACCATGTTATAACACTTTAGTTCTGGGCTGCCAAACTTGATTTTATTCAAATCAGAACCTATGGCTGCTGGTGGCATGGTGGGTCTGTGTGACCATCTAAGGAGTGAGCATAGTGTCCTAGCTAAGCCATTCATGGAGACTGAGGTTAGTCCGAAGAGCGAGAGCTGGAAGCCCAGCCGGTCACCTTCTTTCCCTGGGTAGGGACCTTTAAGCACCTGCTCTTTCCAGGCCTAGGAACAGCCTTGGGCAGACAGGCCAAATGCCTTTGTAGAAGCACATTCTCACTGAGGCAAAAGAAGATGACCAGGAGATAAATGACATCAGAGAGTGGCTGGTACTGTGACCAGCGTCAAGACAGGGGGAAGGGAGGGGGCGTGAAGCTAGTGAGGATGCTGGCCCTCCTGAAGGGTCATGCAATAGAGTTATCCATGCGTGCAACTGGATAGGCACACCAGCCACTCTTGCGTCCCCTGGCATGGACAACTTAAGGGTTTATGATTTCAGAGGCCTTAGACTGTCATGGCAGAGAGGGTGTGACAGGATGGAGCCGCTCCTGCTGTGGCCACCAGGCAGCAGAGGAAAGGGAGGCCATCTGGGGGACTTCTCTTTCTCCTCAAGCTTCCAGGCTGTGTGGCAATGCTGCCCACACCACTCAGGGTGCAGCCTTCCCCTCAGTTAGTTCTCTCAGGAAACGCCCTCATGAACACACGCGGACATGTCTCAGTCTCCCAGGCTGACAATGGAGATTAAACATCACACTGTGGAAGAATATTCCAGGCAGGGGAAAAGGCCTGTGTGAAGACTGGGTGAGAGGGCCTTTCACCTTCCCTGTCTTCTAGTGTTTATTAACCGGGAACGTGCCAACAATGTCCTGGCGAGGACTCGGAGGGCAAACTCATTTTTTGAAGAGTTCAAGAAAGGAAATCTGGAAAGAGAGTGTATGGAAGAAATTTGTTCTTATGAAGAGGTCCGTGAAATCTTCGAGGACGACGAGAAGACGGTGAGTCGGGCCAGGTCCAGGCTGGGTCCTCTCAGTTACTTATTAGCTGAGGCTGGACCATCCCATCTTCTGGGCTGCTACAGGGTTCCAGGCTGGCCCAGAGTTGGACCTTTACCCACAAGGCTGGGAAGGATAGTCAGGGAAAGCAACCTAGAGGTGAGATGACCAGGCATAGCATCCTGGCTTTTGCCTGTGGGGCATTCATTTTCATCTCTTCAGCTCTCCTCCTGAGTAGGAAAACTGAGGGGAAGAGACATGGCACATCATAGAAGGGTAATGAGAACTCGCGAGTGTGGCCAAGTTAACCTGTGGGAGATGAATGCACACCATTGCCTTCACCCTCCCACTCCTGTGGGTAAAGAGCTCTGTGACTAGGAAGAGCATGCCAGCCACGCAGACACATGACAGGAGGCCCACGGCACCACCAATCACCACCCATGAGCAGCAGGGGTGAGCCTGCTCCTTTTCCCTAGGAGAGGACCTTCAGGTGCCCAGGAGAAATCTGAGCCTAAATAAACAAGAATGTGCTAAAGAGAACAGGGTCCCCTTCCCCCCCAAAACAAAAGGGGGCCAAGGGAGAGCTTAGGAAGGAACAGGCAGTTGTTGGACCCAAGTGGAAGCTGCAAGGCCCACTGGCACCATCGAAGGTCACTGAGTCAGGCCTGCACCACTTCATGGCCACACCACTGGCTCCACTTAGGAACTCAGTCACCTGTAGCCAGGATCGAGTGACCAAGACCACCAGGGGAGTTTAGGCTAGTGTGACCCCTGAGGGGTGCAATCAGAGCAGTTGCTTTCAGATAGCTGTGACTAAAGGCATTAAGTGTTTTAGCTTTCACTATCAAAGGGTTCTCTCGGTCTGTGATCTCTTCATTTCATGAGCTTAAGCAGGACACTATAGCAGCAGCCAGAGGGAGCATGCTCTCCTCAGGGCAGACAGGAAGCAAAAGGTGAAAACAGGAAAGCACTGAATCCAAGATCCTAAGGACAGTCCCCACCAGGTCAGCTAGACCCCTGGGTGTGCCCCAACTGAAGTTTGCAGAAGCTCCCAAAACGCCACCACCTGGGGACCAAGTGTTCAGTTATGACCCTCAGAAGGACAGTTCATATTCAAACCATAAGAGAGGCCAAGTTATGAGGCAAAGCTGGCTCTAGGAGTAGAAAAAAGGATTAATTTATGCTCGTCAAACAACCAACAGCCTTAGGAGACTTACTGAGTTCAGGACCCTGGAAACGTGGGAAGGACCAACGCCGTCCTCTGCACAGGCACCTCGGACTCCCGAAGCTCTCCATCCTCGCTTTACCTTCAAAGATGTTCAAGTCCAAGCCATTTGGACTTAATCACAAACAATTTCCTCAGGAAAGAGTCCCCCATGCTCCGTAAAATCATCCCCTGGCTCGTCCGAGACACCCACCCCCCTGCCTTGCATCACAGGACACAACAAATGTGAGGATTGTTCTGGAACCTTGCTGTAGCTAACGATGTTGACTACGCTTAAGAATATGAACACCGCTTCGAGGATTCATCCATTTATCCCATATTCAGGGAGAACTGGCTTAGTAGAGAAGATTTGAAGAAGTCTTGGAAATGAAGCTGACAGAAACCAACCTGTTAGGGACTGGAGAAACCGGTACAATTCTTTCTGCCATCTATGTGGTGCAATCTTTTATAGCCCTCCGCCTCTAACCACATCCAGGCCCCTCAGCAAGCTTGTCAGAGAAGTAGGGCTGGGGATGATTTCCCAGCCCCATTCTGATGTCACCCACAGACACGGAGTCTTCTAGTCGCAGACCACTCTAAGGTGGCTCTAATGGGGTAGTTGGATTTACTGGTCGAGAAAGAAGCATGCAGCACTTAAACTGAGCAGTCACAGCCTTTTGAGACTCAAGCCAAGGCCATTCACTGTGGTGAGGCCATGCCACACAAGACAAGAGAAGGAGGGAAATGTACCGATGAGTGTCCTGGAAACCACACCTCTGCAAGTCGGTCTAGAGAGAAAGCCACAATCCGGTCATGTGACCAGATACCACCTCACTTCAGCAGATCATGGTATTCAAGAGAATTCTTATGTTGCTGTCCACCACAGTCCATTTCAGCCACCAGAAAACAGAAAGGGAATCAAGATTTCTTTTTATTCTTCATTGTGGTGGCACATGCCTTTCATCCCAGCACTCAGGAGGTGGAGGCAGGTGGATCAGTGTGAACTTGAGGGCCTGGTCCAAGCCAGCCAAGGATACATAGTACGGGCCTTTCTCAGGAAAGAAAGAAGGAAGGAAGGAAGGAAGGAAGGAAGGAAGGAAGGAAGGAAGGAAGGAAGGCAGGAAGGAAGGAAGGATTCCTTTAATTCTTTGCTACCAAACCAATGGTTTATATCTAATGAGAGAATCCATAATTGCAGGATTTTTATTTTAAGCATCTGTTTAAAGTATGTATATATATTCATATATACATAAATATAAAACTGTTCAGTAGATAAGGAATTGCCTTTTTCAATAAGTGGAATTCATCTCAATCCCTTTGTCTTGCTATAACAAAATACCTTAAGCTAGGTAATTTACAAACATCATGAAGGTTTTACTCATAGTTATGGAGAGTGGGAAGTCCGAGGATAAGATGCCTGCAGTTTGGGTGTCTGCTTCCAGGGGGATCTGTGTTGCTAACTCCTCATTTGGAAGACAGAGGAAAGGCACAAGGAGGAATGCTGAAAGCTTCACAAGGCTTCAGTCACCATGGTGCAGAGCTCCATGGACCCAATCACCACATAAAAGCCTTAACCCTTATGTGAAAAGAAGAAAAAGAGAAGAAAAAGAGAAGAAAAAGATAGTTATGCCTTCATTATGTCAAGACTTAGAAAGTTGGGCAGATACAGCTGACCCTCATGGTAGCTCCTAGAGAGTGTGCAAGGGGGCAAGAATTATGGGGAGGAATACATGTTGTATTCAGGTAAACTCATCTTCCTAGGTGTGGTTCCTAAGCCAGGTTCCTGACCTACCACGTCGGATTCCGTGTTAAGAAAAGAGACAAGAGTATGTCCCCAGCATAGATTCCACTCTTTATAAATACTACCACTGAGTTTCAGCCTGTGTATGGAGGGCAGTACACGGAGGCGGTACTCCAACACTTGTGCATTTATATCCTAAAAAGGCAAACCTCACACCAAACAGACCCTGACACAAACTGAATCAGAGATCTGAGGGCAAAACAAGAAAAACAAAGGCAATTAGTAGAAACATAGATCATGGAAGATAACTCAAAAGAGAAAAATTAATCAACTGGACTTTGTCAAATTTCTCTGGGAAAGAAAAAAAAAACAGTTAAGATGTGAATATGCAAGCTACTCACCAAGAAAGTGTTTGAAATTCACATGCCCAATAAGGGGTCCAGAATCTATAGAGAACTCACAACCCAAGAGAAGTGAACTCCTAAGAAATTCAATGAACAAAAGACTCAAACAGCCACATCACCAGAGATGAAATACGGTGGCAAGCCCCCAAGAAGATATTCCACACCACTAGCTATCTCAGGAATTCAAGATAAAGCCACAGCGCTCACTGATAGTGGGTATCAGTATACCTGTGGCTGGATGTACTGATAGAAGGCAGGGCTGGAGGCTTTGGAACCACCAGAGGGTCCAAATTCATGTACTTTGAAATAGTGTGAATTTCTCAGAAAGCCATATAAAGTGGCTCACTGCTGCAGGAAACCAGCCCTGAGTACTTAACTGAGAAAGAAAAAACTTATTGTCAAATGAAATACCTTATGTCTTGCATAAGATATAAATGTTTATAGCAGCTCCAATTGTAGTTATCCCAAGCTGGAAACAGCATGAAGGTCGCCCACTGTTGGGTGAAGGTAAGCACAGTACAAGCCAGCAACAGGAAGATCAAAATGGGGTCTACAGTTGCCTGGACGTGCTCTGGAAGCATGACGCTGAAGGAAGAGAGTTTCACAAGCTTGCTTCACGTATGATTTTATTTATCAGACATTCTTTAAAAGCTATTGCTTTATTGAAGATCAGTCAGTTTGTGGTGGGTACCAGCACTTAGTAGGTTCAGGGGTAAGCGGAGAGCTCTGATTGAAAGGTTGGGTGAAGATGGGGCTGTGGGTTTCCATTGTATGGGTGGTCACACAAGTCTGTACATGTGCTAAAGTTCAGAGAACTGCACACCAGAAATGGGTTTGACCGTGTGACATTTAAATTAGGAGAAAATATTTGACTTTTTTTTTTTTTGAGATAGGTACTAATGTAGCCCAGGCTGGCTTTGAACTCACTATGAAGCTGAGGAATAACCTTGAACTTCAGTCCTCCTGCCTCAACTCTGAAGTGCTAGGATCACAGGCATGTGCTTTCATGTCAAAGTTTGTTTAATTTTTGGAAATGTAGTCTGCACCAAGCAGATCTCTATAGATCTCTGTCTTTTCCTTTCACCCCTGAGACTGAATCAAGGACCTCCCATGAACTAGGCAAGGGCTCTACTCCAGGCTGTATCGCCCAGTCTAGACTGAAACTTTTTTTTTTTTTTTTTTTTGGTTTTTTGAGACAGGGTTTCTCTGTGTAGCCCTGGCTGTCCTGGAACTCACTTTGTACACCAGGCTAGCCTCGAACTCGGAAATCCACCTGCCTCTGCCTCCCAAGTGCTGGGATTAAAGGCGTGGGCCACCACCACCGGGTGAAACATTTTAATAACAGCACACTCACTGCCATGACTAGCATAACAGGGTTCTATAAACAAGGTGGCTTAAAGTAACAAAGTAACAAGGATTTGTTCACTTGGCCTTTCGGAGGCAGTGAGTACAAAGTCAGGACTGGGCCAGGCTGGGATCTTTTGAAGTACCAGAAGAAGCCAAGCTGTGGTGCCCAACATTACCCAGACCTTGGCTGGCTCCCGTGACCCTTCCTCCACTGTTAGCTCCGGTGTCTTTTCCTTACTTTGAAATGGACACTCTCATTGGTTAAGAACATATAATCCTGGATGACCTTACCTGGGTCTTCACCCTAATTTGCATCCATTAAGTTCCATTTCTAGTTAAGATCATATCTGAGGTCCCATCTAGATCTGAATGGGGGCTGGTGGGGTTGTGAACCAACAGTGTGTACTGTGACCTGTTAAACCTAATTAGCAATCCACACTTTTCCCGCAGATACCTGGTAGCCAGTGGTCTTGTTCTTAATTTTGGGCATGAGGAATCCTTTAACTGAACACAATACTCCAGTGGTATATAATTAATGGATCCATTTTGACTTCTTGCTGGTTACCTTGAAATGTTGTTTCAATATTCAGCAAGAGCCATGTGTTGAAGCAGATTGTAGATGGAGGTGTTCTGGAACACTCCTCAGGGCAGGTTACTGGCAATGGTTACCCTTAATGTGAAATGTCTGTTTTCTCTAATGTATTGTAAAATATTCTTTTTTTCTTTTAGAAAGAATACTGGACCAAATATAAAGGTGAGACATCTTCTATTTCAATCTTAAGTGAGAGAGACTCCTTAACATTTAAATCAGGAATAATGATTGGCTTTTGAAATCAGTTTGAATTACATTTCTGTTCAAATCTTGTTTATCTACACTTTTCCCTTATGGGTTTCTATAGTACTATAAATAAGTAATTTATAGTGCTTTTATATTGAGTCCAGTTTTATTATTTACTAAAATACACATCTTTTTAAATGGGATCTTGTCCTGTTGCTGCAAAACCCCAGGTTCAAGTCACCCTCATAGCACAGCCCCTGGAGTAACTGGGGCTGCAGATTTTTTTTTCTACCATGCCTGGCACAGATAAAGATTTATGTCAGTTCTTCCTCATCTGAGGATATCAACTTCCATGATATTTTCAGTAAGTACAGCAAGTTAGAGCAAACGGTGGAGATCGGAATACTGGCCTCTCTAAACAGTGGTCACCCTGATGACTGCTCATAGCATCAGAGATGGTACTACTGATCATGACCACCTGGAAGTTATTCCAAAATGGCAATCAGACTTGCCCCCGGGTAAGTGACTACCAGGAGAGGCAGAGCCTGTGCCAGGGCTGGATCATCTTTGGATTTTCATTCCATACCCAGAGGGCTTAAGAAGGTTTTCCGTGTTCTCTGATCAGCAGGCACTGGAAACAAGTGTCACACTGGCCTCTTGTCTTTCTCCTTTCCAGAGAAGGCAAAGCATCTCACCCTAGCCACAAACACACCATAATGCATTCCAGCAGAAATCAGGGACCTAGCCAGTGATGCAAGGACAGGGGTATCACACAGCCACAGCCACCCAAGTGGGAAATAAACAAAATCAAGATATGACGAATTCCTCTCAAGGAGAAGTGTGCTCAGGCTCTCTGCAAAGTGGGTGCAGGGGTGTCCGTGATGAGGTCTCAACCTTAGTTTCCAAATCCTCCCATTGCAGACGGCGACCAGTGTGAAAGCAGCCCTTGCCAGAACCAAGGAGCGTGTCGAGATGGCATCGGGGGTTACACGTGCACCTGCTCGGAGGGATTTGAAGGCAAAAACTGTGAGCTCTGTAAGTCCCTCTGCTTGGTGGGCCTTCGGATCATAGAGTAGGGAAGAGGGAAGACACTGACGTGCCTGCCAGGCAACTTGAGTCGTTTGTAGTTCTCCAACACACTGAGCCTCCCGTGCTGTCCTCTAGCTGCTCGATGGGGTGCCATGTGAAAGCTGGCGCTCTGTGGGCCAGAGCTGTTAAAGGGCACCACGAGGCAGGTGACAGTACAGAGGTAGATTCTTCACTCTGCTCGGGTCAAATGGTCTCAGGCCACTTGTCACCACAAACATCAGTGAGGAGTGTTCTAGATTGCCCAGTTTTAGACAAGTGATGCACTTAACCGATTCTACAGGGAGACTCACTGAGCTATTTTTTACCATGGTAATAGATTTTTAAATTAATTTTAGATTACTGTCAGACCAGTTTTCCTTTACAGGATAGAGCTGAATTTCTTTTACCTCTTTATTTATTGCTTTTTTGAGATGGAGTCTCACTCTCTGTTCAAGGCTGGTCTAGAACTTACTGTATAGCCCACTCCAGATGTGAACCCCTGCCTCGGCCTCCCAAGTACTGGGATAACAGATGTCTGTCACCATGTCCAGGGTTTAATGACTTCCCTTATAGAATGAGATCTTTATGTGGATGCCCTCAGGACCTGCCCCAGTAAAGCTGCTGATTATGACTATGAAGCATTCCCCAGAGCCTGACATCTGCACACAACAGACCAACAGGTCTAGTGAGGGGCACACCAGGGAGCTAAAATTCCATTAAGGTAGATGTTACGGCCTAATTGATTTTTCACCCGAGTCTACACAGAAGGCTGTAATGCAGATAACTTCTGTCTTAGTTGGGGTTTAACTGCTGTGAACAGACACCATGCCCAAGGCAACTCTTATAAGGACAGCATTTAATTGGGGCTGGCTTATAGGTTCAGAGGATCTTGCCATTATCATCAAGGCAGGAGCATGGCAGTGTCCAGGCAGGCATGGTGCAGGAGGAGCTGAGAATTCTACATCTTCATCTGAAGGCTGCTAAAGGAAGATTGACCTCCAGGCAGCTAGGATAAGAGTCTTAAAGCCCACACCCACAGTGACACACCTACTCCAATAAGGCCATACCTACTCCAACAGGGCCACACCTTCTAATAGTGCCACTCTCTGGACCGAGTGTATACAAATCATCACAGCCACAGATGTGGTTTTTAGCATGAGTTGGCTCAGCCTGTGCTGGAAGCAGGTGGGTGTCTCTGTTCCAAGATGCTGTGGATGGAGGTATATGGACTCAGTCAGCCTTGAGATAGAATGGGCAGGTCAGACGTTACCAAGAGGATGCTATGCCACAATCTCATGTACCCCAAGACCTTCACTTCCAAAACTTAATATATAGAGCGGAGGGACGTAAATGAACCCCCCACACACACACACACACCCCTGCTTTCATATACTCTATACCTGGTTCCTGGTTTCCTGACACATGCTTCCTATAGAGGACTATTTCTTCAGGATCTCACAGGAACCCAGACCTAAAAACACAGCATGCTCACAGCAGGGGCCAGGACAAGAATCACATTCTGTTTTTATTAGGCAAGGGAAGAAAGAATTGCAACGAGGATGCAACCCTCCCTCTATGCCAAGGGTGGCGCTTTAGAGGAGCAGAATGTGTACAGCCCTCAACATAGAGCACGTGCCTGCCATCTGCCTTTTGAAAGCTTTTCAAAAGGCAGAGAGCCCAACAGAGATGCTGAGTGTCCCTCCCATGGCCTGTGAGGATGCCAGGTGTTCCTTCCATAATCTGTGCATATGTCAAACGTCCCTCCCATGGTCTAGGGAGGCAGCAGCGGGGAGAAAGGCTTGTATGGGGCTGGCATCTCACTTGGCTGACTGTCCTGTTACCATGTGTGTATTCCTTGGGACTCTAGTCCTTTGCACACCCCAGCCTGGGCGTGGCTGAGATGAGGGCAATGTAGCCAGCATGTCAGAGTTTGTCACATGTCTATGAGACGGTCCCATCTATCCTTTGCTTTGCAGTTGTTCGGAAACTCTGCCGCCTAGACAACGGAGACTGTGACCAGTTCTGCAGAGAAGAGCAGAACTCAGTGGTGTGCTCCTGCGCCAGCGGTTACTTCCTGGGTAATGATGGCAAGTCTTGCATCTCCACAGGTAAGGGTCATCAGGCCATGGAGACTGCTGTGGGCAGTGATGCCACATGTGCTGGTGGGACTTGCAGCTGACAGTGCCAAGAGATGTAGAATGAGATTTGGGGCTCTGGTCCTACAGTTCAAGCATGGAAGCTTTAGGTTGGAGAGAAGGTATGTTAGCTCTAGGGACAAGCAGCTGCTGAGCCTCAGGACCTCCCTTGAAGTGACTGGCACTGTTGTCTTGTTCCTGCAAAGGCAGCTGAAAGGAGGTGGTCCCAGGAATCACTGCACTGAATCTATCCACAGCTCTGACAGTGACTACTGTGCAGGGTACCCATGCTCCTCTGGCCTGTCACAATATCCCAGGGGCAAGACGAGAACAGGACTCTCCTGGGTTCAGAAGGAGGCTTGGGCAGGAAGAACACCTGGCACACATGCCATTTTTCCAGTTCCATGTTGATTGGGTTCATTTATTACCTGGTGAGAGCGGGATGTGCCAGGTCTGAAGAACACCAAAGCCACGACTAACAAGGCTCTTAGAGAGCAGTGAGTGCCAGATGGGCTGAGAAACATGGAGGGCCATGGTAATGAACCCCTCATAAGAGCTAGAGAAGGGCAGGTGGATTTCTGAGTTCGAGGCCAGCCTGGTCTACAGAGTGAGTTCCAGGACAGCCAGGGCTATACAGAGAAACCTTGTCTCGAAAAAAAAAAAGAAAGAAAACAACAAACAAACAAACAAACAGATCTCAAGAAAGGTTCATCTGAGCAATACAGACATGACATGGAGATAGCAACTCTGAAGATCCAGCCTCTTGGTTCACAGATGGTCCCTAACTCCCACCATAGCAGCGCCCAAGAGTGCAAAGTCTCAGGCCCACATAGATCTCAGACAACCAAACATACAGAGGAGATGATATGGGACTCAACATGCTGAGTCATTTCTCCTCTTCCCCTCTCATCTGCTGCTCACTGAAGACGATCTATCTCAGAAACCAAGTCATCAGAAAAGAGCGGCTCTGGATACATCTTTCGAGGATGATCCAATTATATAACATGGAATCTCTCAACAACCAAAAGACAGGAAGGGTTTTTTTCCACTGACTTTTTTTTTTCAAGACAGGATATCTCTGTACAGCCCTAGCTGTCCTGGAACTCACTCTGTAGACCAGGCTGGCCTCGAACTCATAAACCACCTGCCTCTGCCTCCCAAGTGCTGGGATTAAAGGTGTGCGCCACCATGCCCGGCTTCACTGACATTTTTTAAGCTTCAAGTAGTTAAGAAACTTTTAACTGGAGCTATTTCTCGATATGTGTACCAATTATTTTAACTTCAGGAACAATCCCAGTCAATTCAAAATAAAGTTTAATATCTGAAAACATAGGTATATTCAATAGTAGAGAGTTTGTCTGGCATACTTTGAAAGTTTGTAACTACGTATTTCAGCCCAGGGATAAGAGTCTCTAGTTTCTTTTCACTAGCTAAGGTCACAATCACAACTCTTGGGAAGCAAAGGCCACATTGTAACTACTTGACCTCAAACCATGACTGGCAACAGAATAGCCACTGTGCCCAGCCTCTGGCTACAGGACCCTTCTCTTGCTGTTGGTTTCTGCTCTTGGTTTTCTTGCAAAGGTAAAGGCTTTCAAGTTTTCTAACTCTGTTTTTTATTTCTGGCTCTCACTGTAAACTTCATTTAAAATATCCAGCAATAACCATGCCACAGCCTGAATGCTGAGTAGCCAAGAAATTTCTTCTGCCAATTTAATTTGCCTATCAGCTTTAAAATATTGATTCTACAGTTTCAGGGCATGGGCAAAATGTGAACAAGGTCTTTATAGCCAATGGCCTCTAATCTGATTCCCAACAGAGCTTCTGATCCCTTTTAAGAGTTCATGATCATAATATTCGCTACCCACAATTGTTTCAGCATTCTGGTCTTGTGATACCCTGATGGAACCACCCACTCAGCTCTGAACAACAGAATTCTAAGTTTACTCCAGCTCACATCTCTAAATGCTTTTAAATTCTTCCTACCAACTAGCCCCGAGCCTTTCGAACCACATGACCAAGTAGCCATAGCAGCAACCCCACTCTTGGTACCAATTATTTATATTCATCAGAATTTCAGCACTGCAACAAAATGTCTGACAAAATTTAAAGGATGAAGGAGTTTTTTAGCATTTGTTTATTTCTTTATTTATTTATTTATTTATTTATTTATTTATTCATTTTAGCTGTGTTTTACTGATATCTCATTTGACTCTTAGGCTTAACCATTCCACCCCGGCCAGGAAGCCTCATGAGGCTTCTGGCTTTGCTGAGGCCTCTGTGGTCCTATTCTTTTAGCTCCCTTCCCCTGTGGAAAAATCACTACAGGACGTAGGAAGAGGTCTGTGGCCCTAAACACCAGCGACAGTGAGCTTGACCTTGAAGACGCCCTGCTTGATGAGGATTTCCTGTCCCCTACGGAGAATCCTATTGAACTGCTCAACCTCAACGAGACACAGCCTGAGAGGAGCAGCGATGACCTTGTTCGGATTGTGGGTGGCCGGGAATGCAAGGATGGAGAATGTCCCTGGCAGGTAACTGGCCTAAGCTAGTCTTGGCTGCAAGTAGAAACCCTCTCAGGGTCAGCAAAGACCAATGGGACAACCCTTTTCGGGTCACTAAAGGCCAGTGGGACAACCCTCTCTGGGTCACCAAAGGCCAGTGGGATAACCCTCTCAGGGTCACTAAAGGCCAGTGGGACAACCCTCTCTGGGTCAGTGACTCAGACCTGCATGGGTCCTTCTCAGTGGCCATCATTCCATTTGTAGTTTGAGAAAAAAAAATTTAAACAAAAACATCTAAATGCTAACAGGGGTAAAATATGTTAAAGAAAGATACATTCTATTTACATTCAAAATGGTTTTTTTTTAACTACTTTGGTTATTGATGTGATCTAGGGTTGCCAGACTTAGGGGGGCAAAAAAGCCCCTTGGTGAGACTGGAGTCCCGCTGTAGGAGAGTGTTCAACTGCTATTTCTGATCCCAGCTTGGTTTCTGGTCCAGTGCTCTGAATCTCTTCTGTCATCTCAGCTAGCCCTTGAGATTTGCAATGTCCAAAACCTAAATGCCTCTCCTAGAAGCAAAAAACCTAGAACAGCCGGTTCTCAACCTGTGGCTCACAAGCCCTTTGGGAGTTGCATGTCAGATATTTACCTCAAAATTCATAACAGTAGCAAAGTCACAGTTGTGAAGTCATAACAAAATAACATTATGGTTGGGGGTCACCATAACATGAAGAATTTGTTAAAGGAAAGGTTGAGAACTACTGGTCTAGAGCCACCAGCAATGCCCAGACATCATGTCAACACCCTCCACCTGCAGGGTGCAGGGCAGATGTTGTTGACCAGAGGCAGGAATTCCAGCCTACATGCAACCCTCTTCAGACACACGTACTGAGAACTCACTGAGCTGGACCTAAAGTGGCTACTACGTGTAGACTATGAGATCTCATCTTCAGGGAGGCTGGGGAATACTCACCAAGGCCCCTGATGAAGTCTGAGTAAGAGAAACCTGCTCCTGGTCCAAGATTGGCTCCTCCTTAGGGGAAAGCATATGTTGTTGGGTCTTAGCTGGCTTCCTTTCCCTTGTCACTAAAGCAAAGTTTGAGTTTGTATAGTTATCAAAGGTAAATAGGGGTTGGAAGATGGCTCAGTGGTTAAGAGTGCATACGCCTTTCCCAGAGGACCAGAGTTCAATTCCTGGCACCTAGATTAGACAGCTCACAATCTCCTGTAACTCCAACTCCAGGAGAGCTGGCATCTTTGGCCTTCACAGCTACCTCCACTAACCTGTGCATATTCATGCACATAAACATAATTTTAAAACATCTTTAATATAAGAAGAGGAAAAACAAAATCAATAAAAGACAAACTCATTGACTTTTTAGCAATGGGTAACCTCAAGAATTCCTCTGGATTCAACACTAGAGAGTGCTTTTTTTTTTTTTTTTTTTTTTTTTTAGATAGGGTCTCAGTGTGTGGGCCTGGCTGGTCTTGAGCTCATAAGAAATCTACCTGCCTCTGTCTCCCTAATCCTGGGATTAAAGGTGAATGCCATGTGCATCCTGCTCGCTGACTCCCACCAGAGGGTAGGGAATTCACTAAAGAAAGGCAGCCCAGCCAACACTTGGTGTCCAGCACTGCAGGCTAGAGCTCTAGGATGGGCATGGTTCCTCTCCTGGACATCAACTCTTGCTTCTGCATAGCTTCTCAAGAGCAGTCACGGGTACCCTGACTAGATCATCCCAGACAGTGGCACTTAATGAGCAGGAGGGCAGGTCTGTAGGCTGCGGGATCTGGGCTATGGAAAGTAAAGTGTTTCTTCAGAGCAGGGCTGGCTGGTCTGGGTCATGAGTCACAGCCATGTAAACCTTAAGGTTCTTACTACAGAGGAATGTCTTCTGTGGGTAACAGGCGAAAGTGCTAGGACTGATTGGGAAGAGAAAAAAGAGGAGGCCCGTTACAGGGACCTTGTCACCTGGGTGGGAAGGAGACAGGCAAAGATGTCCTCCAGGGTGGTTCTTGGTCTAGGTCAGACCCTCAGCAAATATCTGTGAACTATCTGTTGGTCAATCTTTACAGCAGACCAAACCTACCCTGAGGAAACAAGGCTGGATATGCCCAGGGATTAGGCACAAGGTGGCTGTTGGAGAATATGCTGAGGGTCATGCAGGAAAGGTCTGGGCCGCTAGAGTGAACGCCACAGGAGATGCAGGGTCAGAAGGAGTTGTAGGACTGGCTAGTGGAGGTAGAGCAGAGCCTGGCTGTGGGGTGCTGGACTACATGGAGGTCTCTGCTGGTGTCTGGAACTGAGAGAAAGCTACCATATGTTCTCTGGGCAGCCAACAGGCAGGAGAGCTGGGTCTCTGGGTAGGCTAGTGGATGGAGAAAGCAGGGGTCAGAGAAACAGGTGTAAAACTCCTAGAAAAGGTTATTTGAGAGTCCCTGGAGAGCCCAAATAGCCTACTCAGTGTGGCATGGCCTCACGCAGGCTATAGGTGGTTTGAAGACAATTCTGTTCTGGTCACAGGCTCTGCTCATTAACGAAGACAATGAAGGGTTCTGTGGGGGCACCATCTTGAATGAGTTCTACATCCTCACTGCTGCCCACTGTCTCCATCAGGCCAGGCGATTCAAGGTGAGGGTAGGTAAGTGACATTCCAGCCCTGGGGACCCCGCCATCTCAAGTCCTAAAAGCACTGTCGTTGCTCTCCCAGGATCTCTAGACACATGGGATCTGTTAGCAACAGTTGCCCAAATGCCGAGGAGAACTCGGAGGGCAGGCATCTAACGGCTTCCCCAGCCCAGGCCATTCCAGCAAGAGACTTCTCTCTTCAGAGTTTCTAGTGTGTCTTTTATTACACTCCTCTTACTGTCCAATCCTCAGAAGCCTTTCCAACCTTCCTCTCTCTACAACACTCTCAGGGCCTCTTCCTTTCACTGTGTGTCATTTAGTGCATTTCCATGTTTCCACAAGACCCAGGAGCTGTCTAGTAACAATCCAGCCACAAACTGCCTCAGGTGCAGTTTGAGACATCTGACATTTCTCTGCTACAAACGTAACAAGTACAGATTGTTGCGGGTGTCTCAGCATTTCTCCTTTCCAGCTGTGTCCCCGAGGCCTTGACTTTCCATCCCTAGAGGGATAAACTTCCACTGTGAGTGAGATGTTACCACATTGCCTTCCACAGTCAGCAGGAGGTTCTTTCACCTTAACTCAGACTGGGTGGGTCCAAGGGCACCGGCACCGGTGAGGGTGGATGCACCACCCAGGTCTGGAATAGGAGACCCTCTGTCCTGAGCAAATCCACAGACCCAGCTTCCAGGAACTACACAGGGACCATCTACCAAAGCATGGGGAATTGGAAAGAACTGGAGTCCTAAGCCTGAACACGGAAATCTGATCGGGAGCTGTCTTAGTGCTGATAGTATTCAATTCTCTTGTACGGAACCTCAGTTCAGTTCCTAGAACCCATATGGTGGCTCCCAACTGTCTGTGACTCAAGTTCAAGGAGATCTGATGCCATTTTCTGGCCTCCACAGGCACTAGGCATGCCCACAGTGCACATACGTACATATGCAGGCAAACACTCAGACACATAAAATGAAATAAACCTTTATTTTAAAAAGACTTTTTAAAAATATGATAAGAAGGTGAACTGGAAGAAAGACAGAGCACCTTTTAAGTACCTTTATTTTTAATTTTTGAGTTGGGCTACTCTACAGAGAACTGGCTGATCTTGAATTTACAAAGAACCTGCCCGGTCCTTCTGACTGCTAGGAACACAAGCACACAGTCCTTGGCTTGGGTCTGGTTTCCTATGAGGAAAAAAAAACTTATTTGTGGAGATGGTTTGTTCAGCTTACACTTCAACATCACAGGTCACCATCAAAGGAAGTCAGTGAGGAACCTGGAGGCAGGAGCTGATGTAGAGGCTGTGGAGGGTGCTGCTTACTGGCTTGCATAACATGGCTTACTCCGCCTGCTTTCTTATAGAACCCAGGACCACCAGCTAAAGGATGGCACCACCCATAAAGGGCTGGGCGGTGCCTCATCAATCACTAATTAAGAAAGTGCCTATAGGCTTGCCTGCAACCCGATCTTATAAGGGACATTTTCTCAATTGAGGTTCTTGCCTCTCAGATGACTAGCTTGTGTCAAATTGACAATAAGACCAGGCAGCACATTGCTTGCCTCCCTCCCTTCCTCTCTTCTTCCCTCCCTCCTCCCTCCCTTCCTTCCCCTCCTTCCTTCCTTTCTTGTTGAGACAGGATCTAGTTTATGTAGTGTGGATAGCCTGGGACTTATCATATAGATAGATGATGCTGGCCTCAAACTCATAGATCTACCCGCCTCTAATCCTTCTGTGATGGGACTAAAGGTGTGCTTCTTTAAACACAGCAGATCACAAACACGTGGCCCTCTGGGAACTCAGCCCTATCCTCTCTCTCTTTCTCTGGCCCCAGGTGATCGGAACACAGAGAAGGAAGAAGGCAACGAGATGGTGCACGAGGTGGACGTGGTCATTAAGCACAACAAGTTTCAGAGGGACACCTACGACTATGATATCGCCGTGCTGAGGCTGAAGACTCCCATCACGTTCCGGATGAACGTGGCCCCTGCCTGCCTGCCTCAGAAAGACTGGGCCGAGTCCACACTGATGACACAGAAGACGGGCATCGTGAGCGGGTTTGGACGCACGCATGAGAAGGGCCGCCAGTCGAACATCCTGAAGATGCTGGAGGTACCCTACGTGGATCGCAACACCTGCAAGCTCTCCACCAGCTTCAGCATCACACAGAATATGTTCTGTGCGGGCTATGAGGCCAAGTTAGAGGATGCCTGCCAGGGGGACAGTGGTGGCCCCCATGTCACACGGTTCAAAAATACCTACTATGTGACCGGCATTGTCAGCTGGGGAGAGGGGTGTGCAAGGAAAGGGAAATATGGCATCTACACAAAGGTCACGACCTTCCTCAAGTGGATTGACAGGTCCATGAAAGCCAGGGTGGGACCCACAGCCGAGACCCCAAGGACAGCAGGTCCGCCCAATTAAAGCAGTCCTTCTCCAGTCCTGCTGGGTCACATCTGGTGTTGTTTAATGTTGCCACCTTAAACAGGAATGTTCTTGGGGCAGCTGCCCCACCTGTGGTGGGGTCTTTTCCCTCAGTCTTATTTCCCTTGACTTCATGGTATACGAAACGGGCTGCAGCCGGGCAGTGGTGGCACACACCTTTAATCTCAGCACTCAGGAGGCAGAGACAGGCAGATTTCTGAATTTGAGGCCAGACTGGTCTACAGAGTGAGTTCCAGGACAGCCAGGGCTACACAGAGAAACCCTGTCTCAAAAAATGAATGAACGAACAAACGAACGAACAAACAAATGAACGAAAGAAAGAAAGAAAGAAAGAAAGAAAGAAAGAAAGAAAGGAAGGAAGGAAGGAAGGAAGGAAGGAAGAAAGAAAGAAAGAAAGAAGCTGCAAGTGAGCAAAGGTCTCTCTTCCTGAACCAGACTAGAAGACACTCAGGGAGTCGCTGGCTCTAGGGGGTTCGGTGTCTGCTCACACTTGGATGGAGCCCATAGACATAGCATATGGTTCTGATTTTCAGTATGTGTGTGTGCGCGCGTGCACACACACACACACATACACACAGACACAGGGACTTCAGCCCCTGTTTTAGGTTGAGAGGCCTAGACTCTGCTACTCCTTAGCCTGGCCAGAGAACCCTCACTGTCCTCTGGGAACTAGGCAACATGGAATTACTGGTTCCGTGACATCCACTGAAAGTAAAGACTCCTGGGAAGAGAGGCTAAGGTCTTTGTCTAAATAAAGGAACCTTTTACCCGGATCCAAGCCACGCACAATCCTGTGCTGGGCTGCCTGTAAGTGTGTAGCAGTCTTCCCACACCATGCTGTCTGCTGAGTGTGCATAGACGTTGTGCTGAGCTGACTGTTGGAGTGAATGCTGAGTGTGCATGCTATCTCCCTGGACTGGGCTGTGTGGTAAGAGCACACAAGAATCTTCCGAGATGGGCTGCCTGGTGTATGCATGGAATTCCCCTGAGCTAACCAGGGTGTTGAATGTACACAGGCCCTTCTTCCTGAACACAATATCAAATCACAATATCAACTCACCAGTTGCTAATAGAGATCCTACCCCCACCAGTATGTGGGTCTTAGCCCCAGCTTTGATTAGGAGCTCAGCAGTCTTTGCAAAACCTAAGTCCTGGCCTTATCCCAGACATCCAATCCTAAGTCCCGAGAGTGAGCCTAACCCTATATAACACTATCATGCCATCCCAGCAGGTGTTCGTTGAGTGGCATGATGTGGCCGGACAGGGTTCAGGGCATGTCTCTCCCCTCTAGTCTTCTATTGCTTCCAAGCCCCAAATTAAATGTGGAAACCAAGCCTACATTCAGTAAATAGAGTAACTTTTTCCCAAAAGTACCTATAGCTTGAACTTTACATAACTTTCCTAAGCAAAGTGTAAAGGTTCCAGTACAAAACTTCCCCCAAATCAAGAGCTGGACAGAGTCCTTTGTAAACAGATTTTGCAACATTTGGAAAAGTCAAACAAAAACAACACTTGATTTCCTAGAACCATAATGGCTGAGAGTGAGGCCAGGGTCTGAGAGCAGAGCTGACCTCAGCAGCTGCAGCGGGGACAGTGATGTGGACCCTGGAGAACACCTGCTCTGTAGCGTGGTCCCCTGGCCCTGCCTGCAGGTCAGCAGTGGGAGGATCACAGTTTCACCTGCCTCTGGGGATGGACTTTGTCCTTAAGAACAAGAACTCCCTGGGCTCCAACAACCCCAGGACAAGGTCAGCATCCACACAGGTCCCTGAATCAATAGAAAGACAAGCCCGATACTCTGTGTGGGTGTGGGGTCAGCCCACGGGGGAAACTGAGGAGACACTAAAATGTGAGTTTTCAGGCTACAGGGATGGCTCAGCGGTGAAGAGCACTGACTGTTCTGCCGGAGGCCCTGGGTTCCCAGCACCCACATGGCAGCGCACAGCTGTCTTTAACACCAGCTCCAGGGAACCCAACTACTCAGACGCACATGCAGGACAATCACTAATTCACATATAATTAAAAAAAAATAAATACATTATTTTTGAAGACGTAATTTTCAAAGTCAATTTACTCAAGAACACTTTCATGTTATACATATTTTACCACAATAAACATTAAGATAAAAAATATCACCAATAATTTCAAAACAAGCAGAAAATCCATCACCCAGATACTGAGTGTCAGGGCTGGGAAAGTTAATCCTGGATTTAGTGAGGTATCTCCCCTTGTGGCTCTGGCAGTCGGGACCCAGGAGCTCTGTGGTGCTGGCAATGTGGGCACAGGCTCTGGTGACCAGGCTCCTCAGTGTGCTGCTGATGGGGACCCAGGCTCCCCGGGTGTGTTAGCAATGAAGAGTGCAGATTGCCAGGGCAGATGGTGATGGCTTCTAAACTGAAACAGAAAAGAGCAGTCCTCACTTGGCTCTGCTCCTAAGAATACTTTGGATTCCAGAAATAAGACCTAGTGTAGTGGCAGGGAGGGGTTGAACCCCCCCCCAAATAAAACCAGACAGGAGCCCATCTGATACAACTCACAGCAGGGTCTTTATTCTATTCAAGCTAGCTTGGACTGCCCCAGTGCACTGTCGTAATGCAGGATGGTTTGGGTGGTGGGGGAACCCTGAATATCTATCGGGGCAAGGCTTTATGGTAAGGAGCAAGCAGGGATGGGGTGAGTGTGCAAGCATCTAACTGGGAAGTTACTATGGACTTTAACATAATTGGCTGCTGCTGGGAGTCCTATCATAAACTTAACTTCTGCTTCCCTCTGCATTGGTGGTTGTTAGGCAGGGGGTGGGCTTGTAACCTGGGGGTGCAGGGTTGTTGGGGGAATAACCTGGAGACACTGATCTTGTTGAGGGTGTGACCTGGAAATGCTGGTCTTGTTGGGGATTAGCCTAGAGACTGGAGCTAGGCTCCGGTTTTGTGGAGGGGCAACTTGGGAACTAATGCTAGGTACCTGACTGTTAGTTTACCTGAGTTCAGCTTAGGTCAGGCTCTCTAAAATCGAGTCTGAACTTAAAAGATTTGGCCTCTTACTAGCAAATGGCAGACGGAGAAAAGACTGCTCCTAGAGGGTAGCTTCCACAGAGGCCACACCCCTCTCGGGGCTGAGGAACAAGAGCCTCAGATGTCTTCAGGGGTTTTATATCCTGGATGGTTTGGGGAAGCTGATTCTAGAGTGGACATGCTGCCTATCAGTCCTCGGATCAGCCCATGCCCAGAGAGTGGGCGAGCAGGAGGTCAGAGGAAGAGCAGGCCCAGCACTCCTCCTCAGCTCTGGGGATTTGCTCCCCTTGCCTGGGCCTTAATTTCATCCAAAGAATTTACTTAAAGTGGTCCTAGGTAGCAGGGGAAAACAAAGGACAAAATTCTTCAGAAAAAAACATGATCTAGGTGACATTAGCACAGAACTGTCAGAAATAGCTGAGGCCAGAGACACTGAGTCTGAAAGCTTAAGGCCTGTGATGGCTCTTCTTGGCATCACTGACTCTGTCTGAAATAAACTGAGACCTTAGTGTCTGGGCACTTTCTTGATTGAATCATGGTGGGGGCGCAGAAGACCGACTTTTAATCTGGATCTTCTGAGGGGGAAGACCGACTTTTAGTCCAGGCCACACATTCAGCTGCGAGGCCAGCCTGGTCTACAGAGTGAGTTCCAGGACAGCCAGGGCTACATAGAGAAACCCTGTCTCAAAAAACCAAAACCAAAACAAAAAGAAAAAAAAAAGGAAAAAAAAGTCAGAAGCTATAATGTGTAAACAGATGACCTGTGAGGTAAGAAAGACATACCCAGATGATGACAAAAAAAATAAAAATAAAAAAATGAAAAGTCAAACAAATAAACAAACCAACCCTGAGAAAATACCATTGAGCTTGGTTTGTGTTGGCCATCTGCTGGGCATGAGACCTGCCTTTAAGTGTGGTTTGTCTTCCTAGTGGGACTCCATTGGGGAAAACGAACTTTTCCTTTGAGAGTGCTTGCCAACTGGAGAGAACTTCTGGGTTCCTAGTGGGGTTTGTGTCTACCTCCCCTCCCAGCCTGGGAGCCGTCTGGCATAGATGTGTGCACGCTGCCCCGTGTCTGTGTCCATACGTGTGTCCATCCCATTGTATTGAGAAGGCCCACTTTCTTTGTTGTCTCGTGTCTACCTCGGGCTCTTACAAATTTCCCAGCATTCCTTCCTCAGAGTTCCCTGAGTGCTGACGGGAAGGATTTGGACCCCTCTTCTCAAGTGGCTGTTCTTGGTTTTGAGATTAGTTTTTAACAGTGTGTAAATGTTCACGTGGGATGGATCCCCACAGACAGATCTCTTCAGCCTTTCCCTAAGACACAGCACAGAGAGACCTCAAGACTGCTTGAACGTCACCTGCTTGATCCTAGAAAATTAATTTCCAGCTTGGGTCACTCACGAAAGGTACAGTTGAATTTGTTTCTCATCCAACTTTTTAAAAACAACTCCACAGTGTATGCATTGAAGATAGGGTGCTGCCCTCTCTGTCTTCTTCACTCTCTACCTTAATAAATAATTGTGCTTATAGGTGTCATTAGATTTTTGCCCCTGTGATTGTCCTTCATTCAACCAAAGATACAGGCACCTGCTGCACTGATAGGACACATTTGCTCACGATACTTTCGTCTCCTCCTACTCCAGCGTCCCTGTGCGTCTGGCTCCAGACACGCCAGCTGGCTTCCTCCTGCATGTCTCAGATCCCGCTGTGCACTCTCACCAAGGTCTCTCACCTGCCCATTTTCATCATGGAACTTTGCACTGTAAAATTCCCTTCCCTGTTAATGCTACCTGCCTCTCCTCTGTAAGACTACATATTCCCTGCGGTGGCATCCTTCCCACTCACTGCTGTGCCCGGACCCAGGAAGGCGCCTTGTGGGGGAAATGAGCCCACCTGTGCAGAGATCCCCTCCACGTCTCTCTCTCCCTAACAGTAAATCCGGAAGGAGCGGAATGAGAGTGAGCCTCCTCCCCGAGCCTCTGGGTCCATGGGTCATCTAGGCTAGCCTCTGTGTGTTCTGAGGCACACACTGACCGCAGTGCTTCCCAGGGCCCTGGACTTTGGCTGTTTGCAGACTTTGCTCTGCCTGGGCCAGCCAGGCTCTGGGTTAGCATGGCTGGCTGCATCTTGCTGCTCCGGGGCTTCATCCTTACCCTCATCCTGCACCAGGTGGAGCTTTCCGGTAGGCACTTGCTGTTTTGTTCTTTTGAAAATGTTCTCGCTTTTCCCCACTAATTTATTTATTCACTTTAGAATCTGATTGCACCTCCCTTCCTCCCGGCACCCCCCTCACACAGCCCCTCCCCCACCCCTCCCCTTCTCCTCTGCAAAGGGGGAGCCCCACCCCCCCCCGGGTACCAACCCATCCTGGCATATCAAGTAACTGAAGGGCAAAACATTTTCTTAAGGCAGAGTCTTATTCTATAGCTCAAGCTGGTCTAGGACTTACTATGTAGTTCAGTCTATCTTCAGCTCTTGGCAATCCTCCTGCCTCAGTTTCCCACATGCTAGAACCACAGGAATGAATCACCAGACCTAGCCATCTCATCCTTGGGACACTCAATGGTTCTAGAGATGATCCGGTCTCTAGGGGCTTGAAAGGACAAGCCATGATCTCATTCTCCCTCCTGAAAGTCAGTGTGGTACAGCCTAAGTTGTGCAGGATGAGACCAGGCTGGCCACCCCTTAGCCAAAGCTAGGCTGCAGCCTGTCTATGTGCCAGATGTTCTTATTCTGTGCCAGAGGACTGCGGGACAGCTAGCCTGGGCCTGGATCCACCCTGCTGTCTCCACCCTGGAGCATCTAAGCTTTCTGTGGCACTCCCGGCCTCTCTAAGTCTCCTCAGGGCCATCTGTGTGTGGTTCCAGGCCGCTGACCTCCACTCTCTCTGACTTCCACACTCCCTCCGTTCATGCCTCACACTCCTGTGGAAGTTTGCTCAATGCTAACTCCCTGTGAGGATGGAGCCCACATGGGCAAGTTCTGTCTGCCGGCTCTCCGCACTCACCCGGGCCTGAACACAAAGGTGCTCAGAAAATCACAGTTGTAGGGTTGAGCCTGCCGAGCCTTGTGATCTGCATGTATGGGACTACTTGGTACCTTGCACAGTGGAGTGTGTGTGTGTGTGTGTGTGTGTGAGAGAGAGAGAGAGAGAGAGAGAGAGAGAGAGAGAGAGAGCACTGTTAACTTGCTGTTGACAGTGACCGTGAGCTGGATGCTCCTGGTGAGTAGGACCAGATCTCTAAGTCCTGTGATGGCATCTGTCGTTGTTGTGGACAAAGCCTTGTTGCCACATCAACACCAAGCTGTGTCCATCTTTCTGGCAGGCTGTTCTCTCCTCAGACCACTGCCCAAAGAGTCCAAGATGGCAGCATGGGTACGAGGCACTCAGAGCCCAATTCTGCCCTATGAATGTGCAGGAAGGAAAACCATGTGGGCCTGAGCTGGGCCTAAGGGAGCAATTTAGCCTACCCTAGTGCTCCCTGAGCCCAGAGCTGTCTGTCTGTCTGCCTGTTCAGGACTCCTTCCTACTGTGGAGAAGCCACATGATCCCTGTGTCTTAGTTAGGGTTTTACTGCTGCGAACAGACACCATGACCAAGACAACTCTTGTAAGAACAACATTTAATCGGGGCTGGCTTACAGATTTAGAGGTTCAGTCTATTATCATTAAGGTGGGAACATGGCAGCATCCAGGCAGGCATGGTGTGGGAGGAGCTAAAAGTTCATCTGAAGGCTGTTAGCAGAATATTGATTTCCAGGCAGCTAGGATAAGGGTCTTAAAGCCCACACCCACAGTGACACACCTACTCCAACAGGGCCACACCTTCTAGTAGTGCCACTCCCTTGGCCAAGCATATGCAAGCAAATATATTCCTGTATTTCTTGTTCACACAAGGATGCCCTCCACTCTCCATAAAGCACTTGGTGACCTACTGTGTATCTGTCCACGGGTGTTACATTTTTGTGACACCAAGATTGAAAAGTGCCAGGGTAGATAACATTGAGGCAGACGATGGATGGTGTGCCTGCCCATGTCTTCATGCTTCTGTGTGGACACTCACCTACCGCAGCTGAGGGGGCATGGACTCTCACCTACTGCAGCTGACATAGCGTGGCTTCTCTGGGCCTGGATCCTCGATCCATAAAATGCCAATGTGTCTGCCTAAAACTCACAAGGGCCATCCACTCACTCAACCAAGAGAAAGTACACGCCCAGCCGAGGAGTGAGGATGCACAGAGCAGGCCCTACTGACCAGTGGGGAACAGCGTACGCTAGCTGAGGTCCTGGGTGAGAGAGGGCCCCCTGCTCACACTGTTCTGCCTCTCTACAGTGTTTCTTCCAGCCCCGAAGGCAAACAACGTTCTGCGGAGGTGGAGGCGGGGTAGTTCGTACTTCCTGGAAGAAATCTTCCAGGGAAACTTGGAGAAGGAGTGTTATGAGGAAGTCTGCAACTACGAGGAGGCAAGAGAAGTGTTTGAAAATGACGTCATCACGGTACGAAAGCCCTCAGTGCCCGTGTGCTGTCTAACAGTTCATGCACAATTGTCTCAGGACTAACTAGTTCGTTTCCTTATGCTGGGGTTGGCGCAAGCCTGACCTCACACATGAAAAAGGAGACCTAGAGATGCAGCAAGAGCCTCAGCAGCAGGTGAGGACCCCACTCCCTTCTGGTCAGGCTGCCTTGCTGGGGAGACCTGCCAATCACACCACAGCCAAAGCACCGCTCTCTGCTGCTTGCACGTGCCAGGAGAATTTTAGAAAGACGAAACTTTCCCCTTACAGACTCACAGCAAGAACACTCCCCATGGCCCATGATTAAGGAACATCTTTTCTCACACATGCATTTACACTAAACGGTCAGGTAAGAGTTCGACATTTTTAATTATTCATGAGTTCTGCCACAGGCAGAAAGAGGGAAATGTAAGGAACACTGACGATTTCCATGTAAATTCCTGAGAATATGGTTGTAAAATATTTAATATCAATTTCCCAGGCTAGGGTGTGGTATGCTGGCAGAGGGCTTGTCCTGTTCAGTCCCCAGCAGGGCAATAGTTTGACATGTAAAGGTAGCAATAATGTAGCAATATTTAAAACTGGTTGTGGGTAAAACATTGACCTCTTGTCCATAGAGTGTTTAAATATTTTTAATTATAGCTTCCTAAAGGCTCAGAGGCTATAGAGGATCCTTCTGAAACAGCCAATCTGTCATTTAGAGAAAGCAATGAAAGGTTTTTAAGTAGCCCACCCTAACTTTACATTTGTGAGGGGAACAGCAACTGTGACATCATCCACACACCATTTGGAAGTATGGTTTGGGGACACACCACATGTCTGAGTAGCTCACTTGGATGTGGCCTTCACTCCAGCCTCCCCCATGAGCCTTTACAGTTATAACCATTTATTTTTTTAAGAAATAGGTCAAGATTTTGCCATACACTTCTGTAGAGTGAGGTAGAAAGCAGCCGGGGAAGAGACACAGTGTAGCTCCCTCCCCGTGAGGCATGGGAAGTACCTGGCATAGAATATTCCACTCCTGTTCCATGTAATTAGAAACCACACACAAAAAATTCCACATTGTCAAGATGAGTGAGTAAAATCCACACATTCTCATCTGGAGTCCATCCATGGTAGACTGAATACACCAAGACCTGGGGTAACATTCTTACCTTTTGCCTCCACAGGATGAGTTCTGGAGACAGTATGGGGGTGAGTGCCTTCCCAGCTCTCTGGCTTGTGTTTCTTCCTCTTCTGCTCTGAGATGGGTCTCCACTGGGGCCCATGGATTCATATTCTAAGCCTCTGGCTCCTGGGAGGGACAGGGTGTCTGCCAGGGGAGGACAATGGTTCTGAGGCTCTCCCTAGCAGGACCACAATGAGGCCTCTGGTTTCAGTGTGTTGCTATCTGGGGGTTCCCAGGCAGCTAGGGCTCAGGCAACAGCCAGGAGCCCCCTCCCCACCGCATACTTTGTCCTACTTCAGGGAAGGAGCAAACTATAGGCCAGAAGTTGTGAATCAGACTGCAGAGAACTGTGGCTGCAACCCAGATGTTTGTCTTGGGGTCTCTGCAGGCTCCTCAGGAGCAGCATGGGGTGGGTGTCAGCAGAAAGAGGTGTAAAGCAGAATGGAGAACATGGGTGGGTGAATTTAAGGACACTGATATGAGTAGTGCGTGATAGTAATGTCAAGAGATGCATAGGGGTCACACCGCACCCAGTGGGACTGCAAGCACCTGGAACGTGGCCTTCTCTGCCCTGGTGGAGCAAGCTCGGGGTGGTCCTGGCTCAAGGATTCCACAATGCAGGCTCAGAGGCCCTTCTTCCATAGGTGGCTCTCCGTGCGTCTCCCAGCCCTGCCTCAACAACGGGACATGCGAGGACCACATCCGCAGCTACAGCTGCACGTGCTCTCCGGGCTATGAGGGCAAGACCTGTGCAATGGGTGAGGCTCCACCCATCCCCAATCCTTGTCCGAAGTCACACACAGCAGCTTGCTCAGGCACAAGAGGGTGCCCGGGAACTGGGAACCGTGATACGCTCATCTCAGGGGGCTCCTTGATTCCCCTATTCCGTCCCTCCCTGGAAATCAGGCCACAGGTGCTGGCTGCATCCTGTGACCCACTGTCTGGCCCCAGTTCTGTTGACATTTCACAGCATAGGGGTCTCTCCTCTCCTTCTCTTTCCCCATCCCATTAATCCATAATTAGTGTTCAAGTTGGAAGGGCAGGATGCAAATGTGTCTGACTGGCACGCTAGTCGGGGACACTCCAGATAGAGAGAAACCAAAGCAAAGCTTCATGAGAAAATGGTCCTATTTTAAGTTGTAGGAATTAATTCTAGGGTCCCATATGTGCAGGCAAATGCTCTTTCACTGAGCAACATCTCCAGGCTTTTAACTTTCTATTTTGATCAGGGTCTGAGTAAATTCCCCAGACTGGCCTTGAACTTGCTACACCTGGGGCTAGAAAGATGGCTCACAGGTTAAGAGGGCTGCCTGCTCTTCCAGGTACAATTCCCAGCATCCACATGGCTGCTCTCAACCTTCTATAACTTTAGTCCCAGGAGGAATCTAGTACCTCCTTCTGACCCCTGTGGGCACAGTATGCATATGGTACACACACACACACACACACACACACACACACACACACACACACACACGTTGGCAAAACATCCCTACACATAAAAAATAAATAAAAATAAAGGAACTTGCTATGTAGTCCAAGCAGGCTTTGAACTAATGATTCTCCTTCCTCAGACTTCAAAGGAGCTATGATGAACAGCCCTGTAGCACCAGGCCTGACTAAGAACAGTCCCTAAATACCCACGCAAATGACTTCATGGGACCAAGGGTATGGATTCCTGATAATTGTTGACTACAGGAATACATACATGTAACTCTTCCTGTGTCTCTGGTAGCCCAGAGGCAGCTCTGTGGAGAAAAGGTTCTTCGCCCTTCACTCTCAACTCCCGATCCCCGGGCTTTGGGTGTGTCCCACCTGGACTGTATCATGGAACCTCAGCCCCACCTCAGCTGCTCAGCCTTCTGTCCTGGGCTCTGACCCCCTCTTGGTCCCATCTCTGTTCTTTTAAGGAACAATCCAAAAACAGCAGCGGTTGCGTTGGGAAACAACTGGGAACGTAGACGCTCGAGTAGTGGAAGACATACATGTGTGACTCCTCTTCAGGCCAAATATAGGTGCCACATCACTGCGTCTCCATGAGTCTCCTGGGACACTGGAGTGTGGGAAGCTTTCTATGAGGACTGTAGCTGTGTTACCATGCTTATATTTCCCTTGTACATGTAACATACACGCACGCAACACCAGGGCTGGCACAGGTAGACAATGATCGACTGTTCCACACCAGCAAGGCGGGTTCTAGCTTCTCCTTCCTTCCCTTTCAGCTAAAAATGAATGTCACCTAGAGAGGACGGATGGATGCCAGCATTTCTGCCACCCGGGGCAGTCATCTTACATGTGCAGTTGTGCAAAGGGCTACAAGCTGGGCAAGGACCAGAAATCATGTGGTCCAAGTGGTGAGTTTTCACAGAGGTAGGCAGCGACCCTCCACTTCACCTTCCTTCTGCCGTCAGGCCTGGGGGCTGGAGTGCTGTGGGTACTTAGATGCAGTTGCTGGCTCCCGGGTTTTGGCCTTTACGTTAGAGCAACCGGAAGTGCTCTGTGTCAGAAGGCCGATGACTCTCTTATCCTTGACTGCTCCCTAACTAATCCCGAGAGCAGGTAGTTCAGCTTCACCCAGCTCCCACGGGCACCAATGACCTCCTATCTGCCAGTGTTCAGATGAGACTTTAGGCGAGTGTCACTGTGGACCCCACATCTGCTCAGATGAGACTTTAGGCGAGTGCCACCGTGGACCCCACATCTGCTCAGATGAGACTTTAGGCGAGTGTCACCGTGGACCCCACATCTGCTCAGATGAGACTTTAGGCGAGTGTCACCGTGGACCCCACATCTGCTCAGATGAGACTTTAGGCTTAGTGCCACCGTGGACCCCACATCTGCTCAGATGAGACTTTAGGCTTAGTGCCACCGTGGACCCCACATCTGCTCAGATGAGACTTTAGGCGAGTGCCACCGTGGACCCCACATCTGCTCAGATGAGACTTTAGGCGAGTGCCACCGTGGACCCCACATCTGCTCAGATGAGACTTTAGGCTTAGTGCCACCGTGGACCCCACATCTGCTCAGATGAGACTTTAGGCGAGTGCCACCGTGGACCCCACATCTGCTCAGATGATACTGGTTTTCTCCCCATGTTGCTGCCACAAATGAAGACAAATGCGCATGCGGGGCCCTGACTTCCGAACACATCAGAATGACAAAAAGCAGCCAGAGTCAGCCTAGCTTCCCTTGGCAGGTAATAGCACTGGGTCACAGCTTCTATTTTGTTGCAAACTCTGCTCTGTTGTTTCCATTTTCTTGTCCAAGAGAGGTAACGACTGAGGACTAGGAAAAGCTCTTTCCTGGGCGCAGACTCAGCTCTCTGCATCCTTTGCTCCTTCAAAGTGTGAGTTGGTCACATCCACCAGGTTATGCCATGCGTGTCGACCAGTGGCTTTCTGCTTGTGCTTTATGCCACGGCCGAGCAACAGGGGAGGCGGCTTTCTATGCACATCCCCCTGCCTGGATTCTAGGCTACTATGTTACCCTCCCATTTTTCTCTTTGTTCTCCTTTTCCATTGACCGTTGACCAATTTAGAATTTAAGCATTGGAGGCTGCTCACCTGACAGTTGCTCTTGACAGGTGTCATATGTAATCTGTCCACAATATGTAAGATTCTCCCTGTTCCCCAGTTCCGTGCCCTTCACTGTACGTCCCAGCTACTTGGCCAGTAATTGAGTCCTTGCTTGCTCTGCCTTGTAACCCTGCACCCTGCACCTCGTTTGGTCCTTGTGGTTCTGTGCTACCATCTTGGCTTTGACTTCCCTATTTTTCACTCTGTTCATGACTCTATGTGGCAGACTTGGTCCTCTACTTCATTACATCCCATGGAATAGCCACCTCAGAGTGGATATAGCACTCATCATGTCAGCAGTGAAGACGTTTCCAGCAGTCACACTAATATAAGAACAGATGAAAATAGTTTCAATATTTTTAATTCAATCTAAATTTTATTTATTTATTTATTTATTTATTTATTTATTTATTTATTTATTTATGTTTTTCGAGACAGGGATTCTCTGTGTAGCCCTGGCTGTCCTGGAACTCACTTTGTAGACCAGACTGACCTCGAACTCAGAAATCCGCCTGCCTCTGCCTCCCAAGTGCTGGGTAAATATATTCTAAATATGTGTAAATATAAAATAAATCAGATTTTATTTTATTCAAACATATACATATAAGCAGCATCAAATGGATCCAGTGGTTTTGTGTGTGTGTCTGTGTGTATTGTAATAATAAATAAAGAGGAAGAAGGCGTGAATTTGAAAGGGAGTTGGGGGACACGCACCTATTAAATCCATTTAGTGTTGCTCATATGTGCGTGTGTTCAGCGCTGGCCCCTTGGGATGGAATAACCTATCAGCTGGTCCCTGAACAAACCGGATTCTTCCATTCTCAGTACTCATTGGCTGGCTGCTCTTTATGTATGAGTGGGTGATCTGTGAAATTTCTTCTCCCACAGCTTGTGTTGTCATTATGCAGTATTGTTTAGGCAGCTACATTGTTGCTATTTCATAGTTTCCCTGTCATGTCTAGAACCCATTCCCTCACAACAGGTATCCTGGTCCTCTGGATTCTATAATTCCTTCCACTATCTGTCCTGAAATCTCCCTCAGGGGGGCTACACTGAAGATGTATCGAGTAGGTACAGGGACCCCACAGTCACCTACTCTCTGTATTTGACCAATTATGGACTTTAGTAAGTCTCCCTCTGCTGCAAAAAGATCCAGAAATACAGTTTATCAGACTGTGAATGACCCAGCCAGGCCTGGGGTGCAGACTCAGTGTGGGGTGTGCAGGCAGTGTGGATGAGTACAGACAGAGTGTGGGGTGTGCAGGCAGTGTGGATGAGTACAGAGTGTGGGGTGTGCAGACAGTGTGGATGAGTACAGAGTGTGGGGTGTGCAGGCAGTGTGGATGAGTGCAGACAGAGTGTGGGGTGTGCAGGCAGTGTGGATGAGTACAGAGTGTGGGGTGTGCAGGCAGTGTGGATGAGTGCAGACACAGTGTAGGGTGTGCAGGCAGTGTGGATGAGTACAGACAGAGTGTGGGGTGTGCAGGCAGTGTGGATGAGTGCAGACACAGTGTAGGGTGTGCAGGCAGTGTGGATGAGTACAGACAGAGTGTGGGGTGTGCAGGCAGTGTGGATGAGTACAGACAGAGTGTGGGGTGTGCAGGCAGTGTGGATGAGTACAGAGTGTGGGGTGTGCAGACAGTGTGGATGAGTGCAGACACAGTGTAGGGTGTGCAGGCAGTGTGGATGAGTACAGACAGAGTGTGGGGTGTGCAGGCAGTGTGGATGAGTGCAGACACAGTGTAGGGTGTGCAGGCAGTGTGGATGAGTACAGACAGAGTGTGGGGTGTGCAGGCAGTGTGGATGAGTACAGACAGAGTGTGGGGTGTGCAGGCAGTGTGGATGAGTACAGAGTGTGGGGTGTGCAGGCAGTGTGGATGAGTACAGACAGAGTGTGGGGTGTGCAGACAGTGTGGATGAGTACAGAGTGTGGGGTGTGCAGGCAGTGTGGATGAGTACAGAGTGTGGGGTGTGCAGGCAGTGTGGATGAGTACAGACAGAGTGTGGGGTGTGCAGGCAGTGTGGATGAGTACAGACAGAGTGTGGGGTGTGCAGGCAGTGTGGATGAGTACAGACAGAGTGTGGGGTGTGCAGACAGTGTGGATGAGTACAGAGTGTGGGGTGTGCAGGCAGTGTGGATGAGTACAGACAGAGTGTGGGGTGTGCAGGCAGTGTGGATGAGTACAGACAGAGTGTGGGGTGTGCAGACAGTGTGGATGAGTACAGACAGAGTGTGGGGTGTGCAGGCAGTGTGGATGAGTGCAGACACAGTGTAGGGTGTGCAGGCAGTGTGGATGAGTACAGACAGAGTGTGGGGTGTGCAGGCAGTGTGGATGAGTACAGACAGAGTGTGGGGTGTGCAGGCAGTGTGGATGAGTACAGAGTGTGGGGTGTACAGGCAGTGTGGATGAGTACAGACAGAGTGTGGGGTGTGCAGGCAGTGTGGATGAGTACAGACAGAGTGTGGGGTGTGCAGGCAGTGTGGATGAGTACAGAGTGTGGGGTGTACAGGCAGTATGGATGAGTACAGACAGAGTGTGGGGTGTGCAGGCAGTGTGGATGAGTACAGACAGAGTGTGGGGTGTGCAGGCAGTGTGGATGAGTACAGACAGAGTGTGGGGTGTGCAGGCAGTGTGGATGAGTGCAGACACAGTGTAGGGTGTGCAGACAGTGTGGGTTGGTGTGGACCCAGTGGGTGGGTAAGCATCCAGGCTCCTCTCTGTCTTAATCTGAATCGTGTCGACTTCCATGTTCAAGGTCAGTCATCTTTCCTTTTCCAGCATCTAATATGATGTTAATCCACAATCTGTAGACTCTATCCATCACCTACATTTTCTCTTTAAAGATCTATCTACCTATCTACCTATCTACCTATCTACCTATCTACCTATCTACCTACCTACCTACCTACCTACCTACCTACCTACCTACCTATCTATCTATCTATCTATCTATCTATCTATCTATCTATCTATCTACCTACCTACCTACCTACCTACCTACCTACCTACCTACCTACCTATCTAATGAATGAATGTGAGTACATTGTCACTCTCTTCAAACACACCAGAAGAGGGCATTGGATCCCATTACAGATGGTTGTGAGCCACCACGTAGGTGCTGGGAATTGAACTCAGGATCTCTGGAAGAGCAGACAGTGCTCTTGACCGATGAACCAATTCTCCAGTCCTCGTCCATCACCTAAATTTAACTTGTGTTTTTTTCTCTCTACTTAGTTATTTGGGTTTCTGAAACAGTAATCACTGCTTTATTGGCCCTACATTGTGCCCACACCTAACAGTTCATTCTGAGTCAGCCTGGCTGACTTTCTCCTCAGTATGCAACATGGATCATGGTGGGTTTTCCTGCCTGGTTGCGGAGCTTGTAAACTATAACTTACTATTTACAGAAAGCTCTGTAACCATGTTTCACTGATGCTCTGAAACACGGGAAGATGCCCAGAAACAGCTTAATGCAATTATCCCTAGCTTTTAGGCTTTGTTGGGGAAGGCCAGTGCTGTGGTTGGGGCCATTTGCTTCCCCTACAGAGGCAAGACCCTGCTGTATATACCAAATGCTTGGCCACACTTTCAAGTGGCTGGAATAACACATTACTTTCAGCATTCGTGAGCCCAGAACTGTCCCCACTGCCCCTTTGGATTAAGCTTCCCTGGCCTTAAGTAGTTTCTCTCCACAAATCAATCCAACCATATGACTCCTGACAACAGGCAGAGCCTGCAGCTCCCCAGTGCCCTCTCCTGCAGCTCCTGCCACTGTGTCTTCTGGGGCTCTCCACTCCCATGCCACTCTGTGGGTTCTGCCTGAGTTATCCCTGCTGCCCTGCGCCATACAAACTCAGGAGTCACAAAAGCTCTGGCCCTGAAAGATCAATGTCCCTAGTCACCAGCCCTTCAGTTCTGTCTGTTTCCCTTGTTCCAGGGGGAGGAAAAATCTAACAGCCATTACTCTCCTTTGTCAGGAAGGGCCTCTAACCTTGGCAGTGTTGTCAGAGACACCAAGGAAGAGACTGTGGGATGTGAACACTTACTGTTTATCCCTGGTGCCCAGGACACCTACTCAGCTTTACTCTTCCCTGATGTCACACCAGCTCCTAACAGCCATTTTTTTTTTTTTGTTTTTCGAGACAGGGTTTCTCTGTGTAGCCCTGGCTGTCCTGGAACTCACCCTGTAGACCAGGCTGGTCTTGAACTCAGAAATCCACCTGCCTCTGCCTCCCGAGTGCTGGGATTAAAGGCGTGCGCCACCATGCCCGGCTCCCATTTTCTTTTATTTTTTAAAGGTCAGATTAACAAATTCGGAAGGAGAAGACTTCTGTGCCGGCGTGTTACTACAGGAAGACTTCGTGTTGACAACAGCAAAGTGTTCGTTATTGCACAGCAACATCAGTGTAAAAGCAAGTAAGTAGCTCTTCCGTGAACTCGATAAGCTCATAAATAAAGCAACCCAACAGAGGAATACAATGATTTTTTTTCTACTGGAAATGTTGTTCCTAAGGTAAGACACGAAACAGCATCAATAATACAGCAATAGCTGTAAACTGCAAGCATGGACAAACAAGACAAGTCTAGTAACATGTGGGCACAGCAGGCCAGTGCTAAGTAGCATGTAGACCAGGCCGAGTCCCAGCAGCAGGGCCACCACCTGGACCTGGAGGGCTGGCTGAGGGCCAGCAGAGCTGGGTTCAAATCCCTCCTCCCAGAGGAATGGGGTTCAAATTCCTCCTCCCTATCATCTTGGGCTGCAATCCCATCTCTTATCTGTAGCTTCATTCTCCATCCCTAAGATGCAGACAACCGTTTCTCCCTGTTGGAAAGTTCCTATAATCGGCTATGGATGTGCTTAACAGCAAATGTGAGCCTTGAAGTGAGCGTGTCTCACGGCTTATCTTTAAATATTTAGGTGAACAATCTGGAAGCTGAGACCCCACCCCCACCCCCACCCTGAACAAGCCAAATGTGCTGAGAAGCCCTGAGCAACCTGTTCAGATGGGCCTGGAGCCGTTCCTTTTCAGCGTCCCCCGTTTTCTAATCATTCCCCATGCTGTCCTGTATTCCAGAATAAACATTTGGCTTTTTTAGAGGACAGTGAAATGAGTGGGCTCAGCTCACTTTGATCTACACTCAAGTCCCGGAAGAACACTGCTGCTGGCCCCCAGGGTTTCACTGAGCAGTCAGTACCCGGTGGCTATCTCACCTTTGCAAACAAAACTTTGTAAGCTGGCTGGTTGCTCATGATTTCAGATGTTGACCAGAGGATCAGGATCAAGAGCACTCACGTGCACATGCGTTATGACGAGGAGTCGGGGGAGAACGACGTGTCACTGTTGCAGTTGGAGGAGCCCTTGCAGTGCCCCAGTTCTGGTCTCCCGGTCTGCGTCCCAGAGAGGGACTTTGCAGAGCATGTCCTCATCCCTGGAACGGAGGGTCTCCTCAGTGGCTGGATGCTTAATGGCACACACCTGGCTACCACACCGATGCTGCTGTCGGTCACACAAGCAGATGGCGAGGAATGCGGACAGACCCTGAATGTAACGGTCACTACGAGGACAAGCTGTGAGAAGGGCAGTGTGGTGATGGGGCCTTGGGTGGAAGGAAGTGTGGTGACCCGAGAACACAAGGGCACCTGGTTCCTCACGGGGATCCTAGGCTCGCCACCACCACCAGGGCAATCGCAAATGCTCCTCCTCACCGCAGTCCCGAGATACTCCATGTGGTTTAAACAGATCATGAAGTAGCTGAAATCCAACAACATGGCTGCCAGAGGGTCGAATCCGGTCACAGTTAGCACTGGAAGATGACCTCTTATTCCTTGGAACTTTACATTTTTCTTTACTCTTGAGAATTTCATACACACATATAATGAAATGTGACTACACCCACATCCCATTTCCCTTCTCCAACTCCACTTATATTTCCTGAGACTCCACTAAGTTCAGTTAGCACTACCTCTGTGTGTATGGTGTGGGGCCATCCACTAGAGCACCCTCAGGACTACACAATTTTCCCTCCCTCAGCAGCTATCAACTGCCAACAGCTCCTCAGTGGGGAGTGTGGCAGGGACCACCCCCCATCTATGTCAGAATCTGGCTTGATCTTGTGCAGTCTTGACCAGGTCACCCCAGCTGCTGAGTCTGTTCCCACTAGAAGGCACTCTTCTCGACATCCCTCCCACCTCTCAGCTGTATGTTTTTCCCCATTCTCTTGGACGATTTTCCCTAAGCCTTGATGGAGGTGGAGGTGTAGGTGCAAGAGAAAGGGAGTTGGGGCCTGTTGATTAAGATGTCCCCCATAGGCCTGAGCCCTCAGCCCCTACTCTAACGCTTTGACTAATTATACATCTTTGCATTAACTGCGGCCCATTATGAAAAGAGGGTTCTTTGACCAAAGCTGCCAACAGCCCAGCTCTATGGTATGAGCATATATATTTAGAAGGTAATTTTTAACATGACCTTTTAGCAAAGTAACACTAGCAGCTTCTACCCCAGGCCTGTGACCTCCCCAGTCACAAGCTTTTGGCCGAGATTATAGCTTCAGGCATGGAATCCCTGTGAAGCAGGCCTCACAATCAGCCAGAAAGCAGTTCTGTACCCACAATTGCACCAATGTGCACATCTTGCCTGGCATGTCAGTGTTGTGGACGAGGGCCCAGCACTGGGTAAGACCATTGTTGCCTCCGCTGTTCCTGTAGCTAGCACAGGCTTCTGGCCTTATGAAAGCTAGCCAGCAAGGCGTTTCTTTGGTAATTTTTATCCAAACAGAGGCCTTAAGGGAAAAAAAAATAGGATTTGTGAAATAAAAGCAGTGTCAGTCGTAAACTGGCCGAGTTACTGAGTGGAAGCTGAGTGGAGAGAGGCTGTGAACACCCGTGGTTGTGTCACAGTTGGTGTGTCGAACACTGGAACAGGAGGTGCAAGGGCAGCCTCATTCTGGTTCTGCTAGGGAGAGGAGAGCAAGCTTAGTACTGAAGAGGGCCCTGGACCTCCTGACAAGGCTGTAGCTAGACACGCTGGGCGAAGCCCTCAGCGGATTCCAGGAGTGCGGCAGCCTCTCAACTCAGCCCTGTGGTTGGGGAAGCTGTGCTTACGCAAGACCTTAGTTTCCTGTGCCTCAGCACCTTCATCTCTAAGAGGAATAGCTCAACTGTGGCTATGATGACATTTAAAAGGGGAGGAAAAGGTAAACTGAGCCCCAAGTCTGAAGATAGACTGGGCTGTGAAATAAGGCACTGTCTCAAACGAACAAATATAAGGGGCCAAAGCAGTGTGCCCTTAGGCAAGAGATAAGTGTGAGTATTTAATGTTGATGCAAACTAGTTACAATAATGTATGGGTCTGTGTGCCCACGAACTAGGACACCAGAGACAGCACACAGCACAGTGTGGAGACAGCACACAGACACACACTGTGGAGACATCACACAGCACACACTGTGGAGACATCACACAGACACACAGTGTGGAGACAGCACACAGACACACACTGTGGAGACATCACACAGACACACACTGTGGAGACAGCACACAGTGTGAAGACAGCACACAGTGTGGAGACAGCACACAGCACACACTGTGGAGACATCACACAGACAAACAGTGTGGAGACAGCACACAGACACACACTGTGGACACAGCACACAGTGTGGAGACAGCACACAGACACACACTGTGGACACAGCACACAGTGTGGAGACAGCACACAGACACATACTGTGGACACAGCACACACTGTAGAGAGGTTGCTTCTTTAATTTCTAAATTCAACTATTCGTCACTTCAATCAGGTTCTGACTTACGACGTCACTGTTTAATAAATTACCTGGAGCAGCCTGAAAAGTTGATTCTGTTGCTTCTAAACTCAGAACTATGGGACCCTGGACGCTCATAGCAACCCTAATATTTGAATGGTTACAAGGATACCACTCTACTGGATCAGCTCTTCATGGCAGCTCTGCAGGAGGTAACACCATAGACATGGACACAGAGGACACAGGAGGGCAGGCTTAGCCTTGGTGGAGCTCATAAGCTCTACCAGCCTATGAGGGGCCACGCTCAATGCCAGATGCCTCTCTGCACACCGTGGGCGAATGGTTCAGAGAGTAGGGACATGACCATGGACATGGCAAAGGCAGTGTTCTCAGCTGGAAAGTGGTACAATTCATACCACAGGCACCTCTTCCTTTGGCCCTGTTCTGGAACCCAGCTTTAGCTGCTGGAGATGGCCACATGGAGAATACAAGCTGTCCACGCCCACCCCACTGAGCCCAATATCCAAGCCCATATTCAGGAGTGAGCCACCTTCTAGCCCCCAGGACCATCACATGGAGCAGTTGCCTAAAGCCACAAAGCCTTGACCAGGCAAAGATTTGGGATAAAGTCAGGATATTGATGCCTCATGGCATAGTTTGGGTGATTTTGCCATCCTGCAAGAGGATGCTAATGAAGCAGCCACGTAAGGGGACGTCCTGCACCATGCCCCGTGGAGACCACGTAAGCTCCCCCACAGTTCGTCTGCAAAAGGAATGGCTTCTGACTACAAAAACTCTGCAGAGACTAACAAATTGTTAGCCTTTCCACATTAGTGCACTTCTCATAAACGGGGGACAAGCCTCACATCGTGGCACCCACCTGGTCTGGGGACACAGAGGCAAGAATAGCATCATGTGGAAGCATGGTCTACATAGAGTTCCAGGCCAGCCAGGCTATATAAAGAGACCCTACCTCAGACAGACAAATGGATGGACAGATGTGCGGGTGGGCGGGCAGGCAGAGAAATACAGAGATGATAGACAAGTGAACAAAATAAACAACACACAGAGGAAACAGACACTCTTAAGAAGTTGGAGTATTAGGGGCTGGAGAGCTGGCTCAGTGGTAAGGAACACTAGCTGCTCTTCCAGAGGACTTGGGTTCAATTCCCAACATCCACAGCTATTTGTAACTCCAGGATCTGACCCCCCTCAAACAGACATACATGCGGACAAAACACAAATGCACATAAAATAAATAAACTATTTATTTAAAAAAAGGAAGAGGAGGAGGAAGGAAGAGGGAGAGCTGGCCGTACCCAGTGCTGCGGGATGCACTGTGCCCAGAACCCTCTGCTGAAGCCCACCCAGGCTAACTGTCTAGAGGAAGGGTCTCTGGAAGGGGCTAAGCTGGATGAAGCTGCAGGGTGAGGGCCCGACAGGACAGTGGCTATAGGAAACGGAAGCGAGGCAGAGGAAAGGCTCAGAAGGGGCCATAACCAGAGCCCAACAGCCAGGTCCTGTCTTAGTACTGCACAGCCTTTACAACTGTTGGAATTTACATTAGACTAACTCTTGCTTTTCTTAAAAAAAGGTGTATTTATTTATGTATGCATGCCTGTTTGCCTGAGTGAGCTTTTGTACACGTGTGCAGGAGCCCGTGGAGGCCAACGAAGGCAATGGGTCCCCTAGAACTGGAGTTAGAGGCTGTGAGCTGCCATATGGGTGCCAGGAATCAAACACACATCCTCTGGCAGAGCAGTAGCTGTTCTCGCCTGAACCGTCTCTCCTCCCCCTAAATTCTACTTTTAAAAAGAAGCCTCAAGTTAACCCAGCATTCCGAGCTCACAATGCTGACATTTTGCATATGAAAACAGATGTGTTACATAACAGACAGTAAAGAACTCGTGCCACTTGTATAAACTTGGGTTACCTTTTTAAGAAAGAGAGAGAGAGAGAGAGAAAGAGAGAGAGAGAGAGAGAGAGAGGAGGGAGGGAGGAAACCCTACAAGATGTCACAAAGGTAGCCTCCATAAACAAACCGAAGCCCAGCTGTCTCCTTCCCGGACGCTCAGGAGCACCACAGGCCAGCAGCAGGGTGTTGGTCCATCTTGAAAAAGAACTCCAGGTCTTGGCAAGGCTGGCATGAGTTAGGACACTGGAAACCACAGTGAGTGCCTCAGGTGCTGGCGACTGCACCAGGAGATGTGAGCTCCAGCGGGCAGCGGTAGCAGGAGCACGCTGTTGGCAAGGCCTGGGCATCAGCACACTGTGGACAGCGGAGGGAAAGGGTTCTGCTTGCTGACGACCAGTTTCTGATGCTGATGGGAGATGTAGCCTTTAATGTGACCCTGAAACAGACAAGGATAGAGGCTTACACTTCTGAGTCTCAGTCACATCAAATACGACATGATGATGAAAACTCCCTTCCCTGGGGACACACTAGTACAGGTTATAGCCCTCAATACTGATCCACAAGAGGCCCTTTGAATAGTATTTACTGGGGGGGGAAGAAAAGTCAGTTCTACTAGAATATGCCTTCATCAATAGGTCTCCTGGTGACATCAGCACCGTATCACAGCCCCCTGAGAGCAGGCGGACTCACGCACCATGTATATCAAGTTGGCCAGAATGCACTGGACCTCGTCAATGTCCACGTCTTCCACGTGCATGAACTTCAAAGCGACCAGAAAGGCGTCTAGGGACAGCTGATGTGTCTTGAGTAACAAATACCTATGAAGAAAAGAAACTACTGTAAGTAACAACAGGACTCAGCACTTCAGGGACAAGAAGAAGAGCCAGAGGACAGGCAGTGACATTATTTGGTGAGCTAATGTTCAACATATTTTAAGTTCTTACTGATAAGATACACTCTGCAACACGGCCCACAAACGACAGCTATTAAACACAATAGTATATAAGCTTTGTACTGTAAGCAGCCACTGTATGAATAGATATTTAGATATTTTCTGAGTATCTATTAAATCTTCAATGCATTCTTTATCATGTCAATTAACTCTGAGATGTCCTGTGACTTCAGCTCCTCCTTACTATTTCTGACTGACTGCCTTCAGCTATAAAAGGGTCTGTGTGTGTGAGAGGCGGCTGGGACGAGGCCTCAGAAGAGCCACTGTCCAGCATCACACACAAGAAAGGGAGCCATCACGCTTAACGCCCTGACACACAGTGGCGACAGAGGATAAGCCAGCTGCCATGGAGCAAAGGAAAGAGGACAACAGTTCCACAATAGCGTGGACAGGCAGAAGGCGTCTGGTACCCTAAGCTCATGTTGAGTCTATTGCCAAGCTATGTCATTATATAGCCTTCAGGGTCAGCCTCTGTCCCACGAGGGTCAGGATGTTGCCCCTATAGGCTACAATGAGGCTGTATCATCTGCCCAAGGGATGCCTTTGCAAGGCAGCCCACTTTCTTTTCTGCTGTGTGTGTCTATGTGTGTGTCTATATGTGTGTCTGTCTGTGTGTGTGTATGATGGGTGTGTAATTGTGTGTGAGAATGCAGGTGTGTATGTAGAGTTCAGAGAACAACTTCAGCTGCCAGTCCTTGCCTTGCTGAAAGAGGCTCTCCTTGTCTCTGCTGTTTTTACACCTACTATGGCCTGCACGCTTCCAGCTCTGACATGGATCCTGGGGCTCAATGCTTGCAGAGCAGCTCTGCTCACTGTGTCCCCAGGCACTCACACTTTCTTGAAGAGGTTCCTGTACGTGATGATCTTCAGCTTCTCCAGGATGAGGAAGATGCCACAGCGGATGAAGAACGTCTCGTGCTTTGCCAGCGCCTCATTGAGCAGCAGCAGGTTGCCCTCACTGGGCAAGAAGAAACACCACGTGGGTCACAGAGCCAAATCACAGAAAGAGAGCTCATCGGGGTTTCCAGGGCAACACATGTGCAATCTCCTCTAGCCTCCTGTTCTTAAAGTGTGAAAGCACGGGCCTACCTGACGGCTTTGGTCACTTCTGAAAACTGCATCAGGTGGTATTTCCTCAGGAGCTCGATGGTCGGCATGTGACCCTAGGACAGAAAGTTAGCTTTCCATAACAGAAGCACTCTCACTTAAAAAAAAAATGTCTATACGAGTATATCTGTAGTGTACATCCCACATGTGCAGGTACCCAGAGGCCACACAAGGGCATCTGATCCCCGAGAGCTGGAGTTCCAGGCAGCTGTGAGCCACCTGTCATAGATGCTGGGCACCCAATTCCAAATGTCTGCAAGAGCAACAAACACTCTTCACCCCTGAGCCATCTCTCCAGCCCCAACAGTTCCACTTTTAAGATCAGTAAGATTCTTATCAAGAGATTACCTTTAAACAGGGAAACAAACAAAAGCATAGCAAAGCACGTGGAAGAAGCTGTGCCAGGTGGAAGGCTCAGCAGGTCAAGGCACCTGCCACCACGCCTGATGACCGGGGTTCAATCCCCGCAGAGCAGAAGGAGGGACAGTCACCCTCTAAGCTCCGTGAGTGCTGTGGTCTGCACAGCCACACAGAAACACAAAACTCTGGTCAAGAACTAAGGAGGCCTGGGCACAGCTTTTCAACTTGATGGGTATGACTTCAGTCATGACCTTCCATGTGCTCTGTCACTTACGCACTGAGGTAGGGAGGTGGTAGCTGAAGAGACACCAGGGTAAGCCCAGGGCTGGGGAATGAGAACGGTCAGTGGGATTGGGGCCGCAGAGGGGCGGCCTCCCTGCTTCCCATTCTCATAAGCGATTTTCAACCATCTGTTTCAGCCACATGCAGCACTGTGTGCCTCCCTCAGCCATGTATTAGTCTTAGATGTGAAAAAGAACCCCTTTGCTTGTACTCTAGGCCAACTGACTAGTCTATCTACCTAGGTGGCGTTCCTGCTCAAGCATCAACTGACCCTCACAGGGATATGCACCTGCAGCCCATCCACTGGGAAGTGGAGGCAGGAGGGTCAGAGTTCAAGGACAGTCTGGGTTACATTAAGTTGGAAGCCAACCTCAAGTGCATAAGACTGTCTCAAAAATATTTATTTATTATGATTAAGATTCCCATAGGCAGACTGGAATAGTGTTTTTCCTTTCTAGTTAACTCACTGACATGAAACTAGCTTCTAAGAAGAAATATAAGTAACATGTACCGTTTCCCTTGTTCTATGACCATTACAGTTCAGAGTTTCTGTCACGTGAATAAACACAACAAAGCTCCCTGGAAGGACTTGGAGCTGCGCCGGCATGTGCAGGCACGTGCACACTCTGCTCTGGGCTGTGCACAGGTCCAGCACACCCCACAGCACAAGCACCGCAACAGCGAGCTACAGTCAGCTACACTCACTCACCAGCAGCATCTTCACTGGCAGCAGGTAGATCAGAATCATCCTCTTGTTCTTCTGGCTGGAGCGATGGCAGTGTTCAAAGGCAAACGACAGGTACTCCTCCGCTGCAGAGAGCAGGCCCTCACATCAGACCGTGCACACAGCCCAGTATGCTCACCCCTGCCTAGTGTGCCATGACCTTGGTGCAAAAGGCAGGGCAGCTTTCCGGCCCTACGACAGGAACAGCAGCCCTGCCTCATTTCTGTCCAGGGACTTCTCTTAATTAAAGTCCACAGCCCCATGGTGATCAGAGACAACACAGTTAACAGAAAACTATGTGCGTTAACTTCTGATGAGATTCTAATTTGGTACAGACACCTGCAGGTCAGCAGATTGCTGTTAAAGCTGGAAACCACAAATGCACATCTCCACACCGCTACTCAGGACTCAGCAGTGAGAAAGCCCACCGTGGGCAGCACACAGAGCGCCTGCCACTTAAAACCACCACGCTCAAACATGGTCTGAGAGCCTGTGATCTAAGTCTGTCCTGCCCACAACTCTTAAAGGCAGGGGCTCTCATTTCAGGTAAAGAGTCTGAACCTAATAGATTTAAGAATACAGAAAATAGCTGGGCAGTGATGGTGCACGACTTTAATCCCAGCACTTGGGAGGCAGAGGCAGGTGGATTTCTGAGTTCAAGGCCAGCCTGGTCTACAAAGTGAATTCCAGGACAGACAGGGCAATACCGAGAAACCCTGTCTCAAAAAAACAACAAAAAAAAAGAATACAGAAAATAAATATTCAGTTTGCCAAGAGATCCTACCCTCTTGCAGACTGTCCAGTGATACCCCGCATAGATCTCAGAAGGTTAACCCGCCAATGAGACCTGTTAAGAAGGTGAACAGAACAGGCCTTTCCTCAGGTGCAAAGCCTCAAGGTTCAGAGAGCAGCGTTGGGAGACAGACTTTCCTACACAGGTGAAGTCCTGCCGAGCCAAAGAAGGAAGCAAGAACTCCACCTGCTATGGAAGTCTCTCCTGGACTGTCAGGCCACTGACTACAAGACAACAAATATGTTTGAAAGCACAGGTCGCCTCACACAGACTGGAGTCTGGGGCTGAGGAACCTGTCACTGGGGCAGGCCTGTGCCATCCACCCCAAGCTGTCTCACTAAGAAGCCACAGAGGCAAAGACAACCCAGAGCCGGCTTCCTTCCAGTCAGCACGTTCCTAGTGTGGCCCTTTGAGTGGGGCCCACAGCCAAGAATACACACACGGACAGCACGGATTGGCTTCTTATGTGTCTGAGTATGTTCTGTTTTGTTAAGAGCTCTCTCAGAGGACTCAGGCTTGGTTCCTAAACCCACACTAGGGGCTCACAACCATCTGTAACTTCTGTTCCAGAGACTCAGACACTGTCTTCTGCCTGGATGGATCCTGCATGCACACGATGCACTTCCTACCCACATGCAGGCAACACTCAATAAAACAAAAGTAAATCTTAAAGAAAAGAAAAAGCTGACAGAGGGAATGAGCCTGACAGGCAGGCGTGAAGAACCTGAAACCTCAGGACCCAGGAAGTAAAACAGGAAGTAAAACAAATGATAGGGAGGCTCTGAAATAAACAAACAAAGGAGAGGTAAGAAAGGGCAACGCACCTGGGGGTAATTGGGAGGAATGAATCTACTCAAAACACACTGTATGAAATTCTCAAGAAATTGATCTTTTTAAGAGAAAGGAAAGAAGGAAGCGAGGGAGGGAGGGAGAAAGGGAGGGAGGGAGGAAGGAAGGAAAGAAGGAAAGAAGGAAGGATAAATGGATGAGTGGATGGATGGATGAATTCCCGGCAGAGCTTGAGAGAATACTCAGGGATAGGCCTAGCCTTTTTCTTTTTTTTTTTTAAAGATTTTTTTTTTTATTTTACATGTATGAATATTTGACTACATACAAGTGTGCACTACATCCACCCCTTTATTTATTGTTATTTATTGTTCTTTTTTTTTTTTTAATATGTAAGTACACTGTAGCTGTCTTCAGACACTCCAGAAGAAGGAGTCAGATCTCATTGTGAGTGGTTGTGAGCCACCATGTGGTTGCTGGGATTTGAACTCCGGACCTTCGGAAGAGCAGTCAGGTGCTCTTACCCACTGAGCCATCTCACCAGCCCAGGCCTAGCCTTTTTCAGAGCACAAAATAGTTCAGCAATCCCAAAGGCAAGGCTCAAGACCACTCAGGCTTAAAGTAAATTGGAAGAGCTGGAAGAGAAAATGCTGAGTGGCAGTGTAAATACACCAACCCCAGCTACATCAGGGTGGCAGTGTGAACACACCAACCCCGGCTACATCAGGGTGGCAGTGTGAATACACCAACCCTGGCTACATCAGGGTGGCAGTGTGAATAAACCAACCCCGGCTATCTTATGGATCCCCAAGTATCACTGAGCTCTCTTAGGAACACCACATCAATGAGATGCCATCTTCAATGCTCCTAACTTAGGCTTTCTGTTTAAGATGAAAAGAGAAATGGGCAATGATCAAGGAAACCCCTTCTGTAGAAACTTGATCACCTACTAAAAACAAAGAAGAAAAGGAAACGAGGCTTGACTGCAAAGGAGCCTAAGCAGCCACCCCTCCGAAGCTACCCTCCTGCTATTTCCTGGGGAAGGGAGCGCATGGGCATCTTGATAATGCACGCTGCACTACTTTTGCTATTACACCTCACCACAGTCAGAATGGCTGCCATCATGAAATCTGTCATCAACTGACTTGGAGAGATAGCTAAGGGGTTAAAAGCCCATACTATTCTTCCAGAGGACCTGAGTTCAGTTCCAGGTTCTAGCACCTATATCTGGTAGCTCACAAATGCCTCTCACTATAGCTCCAGGAGATCTGAATCGTCTGGCCTCTATGAACAAGGCATGCAAATAACCCCTCTCCCAATACACATACATATAATTAACTCAAAAATAAAATAAATCTTAAAAAGTATTTTTTAAAAAAGATTTTAAACAAACATGAAAGATGATGTGGGGAAAGACAAACCCTTATTCACTGCTGGTGGGAGTGCAAATCAATGCTGCTATATGTAAATCGGTCTTAAAAGACAGAACTTTACCTGCTGCAGGCATTCCACACCTGGGCACACACCAGAGCCCTCTATGCCTATCACACAGATATCACACATCCAGGTTCACTGCTGCTCTACATACTATAGCAAGGATATGGAACAATCCAGACATCCATCAGCAGATGCAGAGAATAAAATGCACACAAACAGCATACTGTTCACTCGTTAGTTACACTTGCAAGGCACAGGGAGGCCACTCAGAACAGCAGCACTGGATACTACAGAAGGACAGACTGCGGGGGAGGGACACATGCGTCGTGAGAGGACAGCAAGCTAATGGCTTTCTAGTTCCAACTCTGTGGTAGCTAACCCACGTAAAAATGGGCGGGGAGAGCCAGCTCAGGTTGTCATCTGCCCTCTGTGCACCAGCCATGGCGCACACACACACACCAAAAAAATCACACCACACACATGCACACACACACACACACACACACATACACAAAATAATAAATTTCAAAAATACAATAAATCTAGGTGTGGTACCCCCTGTAATTCCAGGACACTCAGGAGCCTGAGGCCGGAGGATAACCATGAATTTGAGGATAGTCTAGGTTACATAGTGAATTCCAAGACAGCTTGTACTACAGAGTGAGACCCTGTCTCAAAAAACAAAGCAAAGAGGAGACTGGACAGATGACTAGGTAGTCAAAAGTGCTTCCTGCTTTTCCAAAGGACCCAAGTTCAGTTCCACCTGTAAGTCCTGCTCCAGGGGCTCAAACACCTTCTTCTGACTTCTGTGGGGACCTGCACAACACACACGGCATACATTCACATGGGGGTGCATGTGCATGCTCACTTGCTCGCGCGCTCTCTCTCTCTCTCTCTCACACACAATTTGGACTTGGATTATACATACGTCTCACCTTAATAAAATACAGTCTTATATTCTCTGCGACATCAATGTCAGTAAGGCAGAACACATCTTACCCAGACACGGAATAGTGTCATCACCGTACCTTGCTTGAAGTCACTGTCAAACATGGCCTTGCGCCCCACGTAGTACTTGTACGTGATCCTCTGCGCTGTGCTATAGTCATCTTTCAGATTCGAGCTGTCGATGGCTCTGATAAGAGGTTTACACAAATGGAGTTTGTTGATCTATAATAAAGAAGAAACCATTTAAAACATTCATAAGCAATATCAACAGAACAGGCAGACAAAAGGACAGACATGAACTTCTGGCTTACTTTTTTAATATAAATTTCAAAGTCATCAAAATTTCAATAAGAAACAAAAAACTACCTGGTACAGACAACATACAATGGAGAAGCTTGGACTCTGTAAGGGGAGCTAGCAAATGTCCAGGTAAACACCTGCACTCAGCCACACACTGGTGAGGACACACTAAATGTCCCATGAAGTGAAAGACAGATTCTCAGTGACGTGGGACGGGCTGCCCTGTGCCCACTTGTCTTTATGAAGCCAACTTGACTCCTTTGTTCATCCATATATCTATATATCCCCCTCGTTCCATAAAGTTGATATTACAACGCAGGACGAAGGCTCAAGTGGCCACATATACCCAGAGGCCGGCTCCATCACAAGGACCAGTTACCAAATGTTCAGGACTCCCGCCCCACACTCAGTGTGTGCTCACTCAAGAGCTCAGAGCGTGTGTCTGAAGGAGCTGCATTCCCACTAGCGATCCTAAATCACGTCTTCATGAACCTCCAGTTCTTACTGGCTTCTGTGGCACAGAATGCTGCGTGCTTTCTCCATGGAGCCCTGGCCCTCAGAAGGCACGGAATGACTAACAGCTGTTAGGATTGTTAATGTGGGCGTGGTCAGGATCTCTTCCTAACACATGTCAGAAGGCAAACTAAACCAGTAATTTACCTAGGCAGATAGAAAACAAGACTTTACAGAAACTCATGCAAAGCAAACCTTAAAGTAGATTTTAAATAGCTGGTTCACCAGGAACAGCATCCCCCACTTCTTAGAGTCTTCTATGCCGGCACGGCTACAGGAAGAGCAAACAAACATGATCAATTACAGAATAAACCGTTTGCCAGGACTAATTACTACTGTGAGAGAAAGCCTCAGCCAGAGTCATCAAAGAAAAGGTAAAGTTAAAGAGGAAAGAGCAGCTCTGCTCCCCCTGTCCCAGAGACAGCTGTGTCTTCTCCTGCCAGTCTCTTCCCTGACATGCAGTGGCAAAGGCCGGAGTGAATGGGTTTAGCCACAGCAGGCACCTGGTCACCAGAGCTGCCTTCCGTGCTGACTGTTGTGGATGTCGCTGCCATCAGTGACCCCCTCATTGACCTCAAGGTCTCCATGTCCCAGCACAACTCTATCCACAGCAAGTTCCATGGCACAGTCAAGACAGAACAGGAAACCTGTCATCAATGGGAAGGCCAGCTCCATCTTCCAGGAGTGAAATCCGGCCAACATCAGATGAGGCGGTGCTGGTGCCCACTGTGTTGTGGAGCTTACTGTGTCTTCACCATCATGGAGAATAGAGACAAAAGGTTATCCTATCTACCTTGTGCTGATGACCCTGTGACTGTGATAGGTGTGAACCGTGACAAGTAGGATAACTCTCTCAGCTTTGTTAGCAATGTCTCCTGCACCTCCACCTTGTTCAGCCCCGTCACGGACGGCTGAGGTCATCCACGCTATCACCGCCATCCACAAGACTGTGGACAGCCCCTCTGGAAAGCCGTGGTATACGGCTGAGGATACTCAGAGTATCATCCCTGGATTCACTGGTACTGCCAAGACTATGCGCGAGGTCACCCCAGAACCAACAGGTTGCTCAGGGGCAAGCATGGCCGTCTGTGTTCTTATCCCCGGTATGTCTGCTGTGGATCTGCTGTGCCACCTGAAGAAAGCTGACAAGGATGATGGCATCAAGAAGAAGGCCCACTGAAGGGCATCCCAGGCTACAGTGAGAACCAGGCTGTCTCCTGTGACTTTAACAGTGAAACCCACCGTTTTACCTTGGATGCTGGGGCTGGCATTTCTCTCAATGACAACTCTGTAAAGATCATTTCTTGGTATGACAACAAACAACACTACAGCAACAGGGTGGTGGACCTCACGGCCTGCATGTCCTCCAAGAGCAAGAAGACCTGGACCACTTTCCCCAGAAAGAACGGAGAGGAAGAGAGGGACCTCAGCTGTTGAGGCGTCCTTGTCCCAAGTCAGCTCCCTACCCTGAGTATCTGCCCTCACGGCTTCTAGCTCAGAATCCAGAGACAAAGGGCCCTTGGGAGTCTATTCTCTTGAACACCATCAGTGAAGTTTACTACAGCTGCCAAGAGAAGAAAAAGCAGCCCCAGAATTCTAACCCCGTTAAACAACTGCAGGCCCTCTGCAGCATTAGCAAAACTCTATAGGTGGAGATTGATAGGAGGCATTTTTGGAAGAACATTTTTTTTTCCTAGCAACAGCACCACAAAAATCCTCTGTAAACACATAAGGAGGAGCCCAAGGAGGGAGTCACAGAGAGTGACAAACCCTCTGCAGAAGCTCTCACAGGTGACCTTACGGTAAATAACAACTGAGTGGCCCTGGTGAAGAAACGCCAGGACACTGCTGACCAGGCCCTACCAAAGGCGCCAACGTCAAACTCAGCACAGCAGGGTCTGTGTGGTTCTGAAGGTCTACTTCACCCCAAAAGTCAAACAGGAACTTGGAGTCCTTGGAGGAAAATGTGTATAAAAATGTGCTTTTTCTAAAAAAAGGATGAAGAGAAATATTGAGATAATTTGACAAATGGACAGGGAGAAGACACAGACAAGAACAAGCGTAATAAACTCACAGAAGTGGTAGTTAGAGGTCGTCCTATAAAATTACCTCAATTCTGCTGAATATTTGTAGATGTTCATGATAAAACATTGGGAAAACAAAACTCAGAGTTGAATTAGTTCTGTGACTCCCCTCCAAGTAGTCCCTGACTGCAGGGGTGCTGGACCAGTGGCAGCTTCTGGGAACATGGGACTCAGAGCTCAAACTCAGGACACAGCAGAAACTGCAGGGTACTCATGGCAGGGAAGTGAACTGTCTCCAATGACACTGGTGTAAATGCTGTCCGCTGTCCACAGAACAAGGCCTGCTCTATGCCAGCTGCCCAGCTAGCTGCTCTACCTGCTCTCTCTCATAAATTGTTCCAACCGGTAGCCCAAAAAGACACTTGCTCGCTAGGTCAATGTTCTCACACCCAAGTGTGATAAAGAATTTAGATGTTCAATCTACTTGAAGAGTCACAGCAGAAACTCAAACTCAGAAAGCAAACTCAGGCAGTGAGAAATGAATAGGCAAGCACGGGTGAGCCACACTGGTACTGCCTTGCTGACCTGGCCCAGGAGGCACAAGAAAAGGCAAAGCCCAGGAGACTGCTCAGTTTGCCTGCCTTCCGGGCAGCATCTGGCTACTGTGGCACATGGCCCTCAGTAGTGTGCACTTCCTACTCTGTGATCACAGCCATTGTAACGGGCATAGGAGGCAGCTCACTGTGGCCTCGGATACTGCTGATTTAGAGCGGGCTAGGACCTGCTCACTAGAAACCTGTCTTTTTTTCTTCTTCCTCTCTCTCTCTCTCTCTCTCCCCCCTCTCAAGATTTTTCAAATATATAGATCATTACAGCTGGGCATGTAAAATACACCTTTAATCCTAGCACTCACAGAAGCAGGTAGATCTTTGTGAGTTTGAGGCCAGCTTGGTCTATAAATTCCAGGACAGCTGGGACTACCCAGAGAAATCCTGTCTTAAAAACAAAAACAAAAACAAAAAACCAAGGAGTGTTCATTTAAGCATGGGCTGCCCTTCAGTTCTAACAGTTCACTGTAGAGCCCATATTAGACCTTTATCGGTATGTTATTTCAAATGTTTTTCAAATATGGCTGTTTGACTTGTGGCAGTGTCCTTTGAAACACAGGTGTTTTTACTCTGCTTGGTTTTTTTGCAATCTGATGAGAAACCACCGAGAGTTCAAAGATCAAGGAGGGGTTGTTGTACAGAACCACAAGGACCTCAACTGTCCATTCAATAAACAGATATCAAGCTACTATGGCAGGAAACAGATGGTGAGAGACAAGGAGCCTTCCTCAGTTGTCCCCTCTGTCTTTAGTCACCAGCATCCACACATGACAGTGCTAAGTGCACTGCACTGTGGGAGCTTATGGGCAGAAACTCCATCCACCGTGGGATGGGCAGTGAGAGCCTAGAGATGGCTGAGACCTTCACCTACAGTCAGTTAAGACTGGTGGTGAGAAGTGAGAAACAGCCGAGACCTCTAATCACGGGAGGACACAAAGACAGCCAGGGTCTCCAATCACAAAAACAAAACAGCAACAGCAACACAAACCAGCCAATTAGAATACGGGGGAAAGGAAAGCCTTGAGACAGCTTAGACCTTCAACCATGGGAGGGCAGCGAGGATAATACAGCAAAACCATGCTCAACTTAACACGAGTCCATTTCCTGTAAACGCATAATCAAATAACATGATGGAATGATTGGTGGAGATAGTTTTAGGAAAAAGATGGAAACACTTTCTGACAGAAGGTTAAGAAAAAAATTAAACCAGCTGTGTTGCAAACCAGCTAAGACAAATTACACAAAATAAAAGTGGGGGAGTGATCAAAAGGATATAAAAATTAAATATTAAAAAATATAATAAGCAAGCTGGGCAGTGGGAGTGCAGACCTTTAATCCTCGCACTTGGGAGGCAGAAGCAGTGGATTTATGAGTTTGAGGCCAGCCTGGTCTACAGAGTGAGTTCCAGGACAGCCAGGGCCACACAGAAACCCTGTCTCAAAAATCCAAAAAAAAAAAAAAAAAAAAAAAAAAAAAAAAAAATGTATATATAATTAAATAAAATGCCATGCAAACACCTGGGAGACAGAGGCAAGAGGATCTCTGAGTTTGAGACCAGCCTGGATTCCAGGACAGCCAGGGATACACACAGAGAAACCCTGTCTTACAAACACAAAAACAAAAACAAAAGAACAAAAAAATCTAATAAACCAATCACTCAAAAATTCGGACGCTCAACAAACCATCTACAGGGGACTACAACCTCACTGCTAGACAGCAGCAATGCTCAAGTCAGTGACAAGCAGAGAAGCTCCGTGTCCCCGCAGGGAGCAAGGGTGAGGGGGCCTGGCTGTCAAAGCCAGACAAGGGCACTGCTCAGAGCACTGACAGGTAGAGAAAGCCAGGCTGCGTGCACTGGGCAGAGACCTTCCAAAGTGAAGGCAGAAAGTGTGGCCAGCACCAAGGACCGAGTACAGGGAGAGCAACACATGCTCTGACGGTGAGCACGTTGCCCCCAGACCTCACTCACGTGTCACTGGCACAGACTCGGAAGCAGCTCATCAGCAGCTCGGCAGCTTTTTCCAGCATGTCTCCAACTTTGCTCTTCCCTTTCTTTACCAACTGCTGGTCTGCCTAACGATACAAAAGGGATTTACTTTTTAAAGCAAATAGAGGCAAAATTAATGGTGCAAGTCTCTAATAGTGTGTGCATCTGCAGAGTAGCCGGTGCTAACCAGTGAGCTTATTTTTACAGCCCTTCTCAGACAATTTTTTTGTTTTGTTTTGTTTTTTGAGACAGGGTTTTTCTGTGTAGCCCTGGCTGTCCTGGAACTCACTCTGCAGACCAGGATGGCCTCAAACTCAGAAATCCACCTGCCTCTGCCTCCCGAGTGCTGGGATTAAAGGCGTGAGCCACCACTGCCCAGTCAGGCAGACAATTTTTAAGAACTGAGAAGTGTATGTATGTATGTATGTATGTATGTATGTATATCTTTTCCTTCCCCATATCAGTTCTCAAGTCAAGCTGACGCCAGCCCCAGATGGCCTGTTTGGTCTTTGTCAACCTGACGCAAACCTAAACATGGCTGGGAAGAGAAAATCTTTATTGAGAAAACGCCTCATGTGTACCTGTAGTCCAGGCTCTGCGGTACTTTCCTAATTAGTGACCGATGCAGGAGGGTCCGGCTCATTGTGGCAGTGCAACGCCTAGGCTGGTGGTCCTGAGTTCTATGGAAGGCAGGCTGAGCAAGCCATGGGAGCAAGCCAGTAAGCAGCACTCCTCTGTGGTTGCTGCTTCAGCTCCTGCCCTGACTTCCTTTAATGATAGACTATGATGCAGGGTGCTTTTGGCGATGGTGTTACCATAGCAACAAACAGCAAACCAGGACACCAGCCTTGGCCTAATGCACAGGCCTGCAGCTCCCTCTTGAATTGGTCTCTGACCTTCCCTCCTGTGCATAGCGGTCCAGCCCTGAACAAAACCTGCTGAGGAGGTGAAGTATCACTTCTACCCTGGGCTTAGAAGAGAGTCAGACTCTTTCCATTTTAGGAAGGTGATCAGGTCTTGAGGCGGCCCTGGCGAATGGGCCTTTATGAATGAGGTCCCAGAAGGACTAAAGCAGTGGCTCTCACCCTTTAATACTGTTCCTCATGTTGTGGTGATCCCCAACAGTAAGATTTTCATTGCTACTTCATAACTGTAATTTTGCTACTGTTATGAATCGTAATGTAAATATCTGATATTCAGAATATCTGATGAGCAACCCCCAAAGGGGTCTTGACCCAGAGGTTGAGAACTGCTGGACTAAAGCGCTGCCTCCGTGGTTAGGAGTGCATCCTGTTCTGATGGAGAACCCGAGTTGGATCCCAGCACCCCTATTAGCTCACAACTCCGTAACTCCAGCTCCAGGGGATCTAACACCCTCCACAGGCAACCACACTCACAGACACACATACATACAATTAATTAAAAAGTACAACTAAATATTTAAGTGGGGGGTGGGGCAGTGAGCTTCCTTGCCCCACCACGAGGACTGAGCAAAAGACACCATCAGTGAAACAGAAACTGACAGCAGTTTCACTAGACACACAAACTGCCTGCGCTTTGTGTTGGAGTGTTAGTCTCCTTATCAGTGAGATATGAACATGCTGTCTATACCTAACCAGTCCATGGCATATACACTGTTACCACAGTTGGAATAGACTGAAGCAGAGCTATAACAAAACCACATAACCATGCAGTTTGGTGAAAGATCAGTGCCAAATGCAGGAAGAGGGCTATATGAGGGTAAAATGTTCACTGAGGTCCTTTCCTAATTAGTGACTGATGTGGGAAGGTCACGTCCAGGCGTGGTCCTGGGTTCTATGGGAAGACAGGTGGAGCAGCCAAGGTGACCACAATGTGCTACCTGTTAAGACACGCTTCAGGGCCTGGGGGCAGCTCAAGGAAGCGGCAGCCTTACAAGCACAACGTCCTGAATCAGAGTCCCAGAACAACAGTTCACACAACAACACTACACAGCAAAAACCATGGTGTATATGCTTGTAATCCCAGCCACCCAGCCTGGCCTAGCAGTCATGTTCCAGACTGATGAGATGGGACCCTGTCACAAGACCATCACCTCTGAGGCCGTCTCTTCCTCCTTAAGCATGTGAGTACAAACACACACATACATGTTTCTGGGGGCTTTGGTTATGTCAAGAACAAACAGTCTATAATGATCTGAGAATCCTCAAATGGCTCCACAAAGCTGCACCTTACAATGGATTCAATGCAGATGCAGCAATACCCAGATGGTCACTGTTAAACAGAACTAGGTTAAGAGTCTGAGACACAAGGTAATGCCATTCTTTTCTTATCTCTTTAAATTAATCACCAAAAATTTATTATTGTTATTGTTTTATATGTATGTGCGTTTTGTCTGCATGTACGTCTATGCACCATGTGTGCACCTGGTACCCATGAAGGCAGAAGAAGGCATTAGATGTCCCAGGACTGGAGTTAGACTGTTGTGAGGGGCAACATGGGTGCTAGACATCAAAGCCAGTCACCTGTAAGGAAGCCAGTGTCCAGAACCACCAAGCCATCTCTCTCGCCCTGGTGCTCCCCAGCTCCTCCCACTTGGTTCTCTGCAGCTTTCAGTTCTTTGCTGGGGATCAATGTGCTCATGTTTGTTCCTAATTGCCCTCTGGTGGCTGCCTTACAACCCGCATCAGGTCCTCCAGCCTCTGTTGTGGAGTCTGGGGGAGTCTCTTCAGGATCAATGCTTCTGGGGTACTGTGTTATTAAGCTATATGTGCCCTTTCAGCAGCTCTCTGCTGGCCTCATGTGTTAGTGGGAGAGCAGAGACGCCACCTCTTTGCTGGCATTTGCTGCTGTAGACTTGTTTGTGGAGCACTGGAGCAGACAGTCTGACGGAAGGTGCTGCTGTGCAGGGCAGTTACCCTCTGTTTCATAGGTCTCATCACTGCCTGTGGAGTCTGTGTTCTCCTTGCCAGAGCGCTCATCAGAACAGACAGGAAGCTCCGTCCATGTTGCAGAGCTCTGTGAGCTTTAACATTCACAGTCCTGCAACTGGCTTAGTGAGAAGAGAGTGCTGGTCTGGAACCAGAAATCACCAACAGTTTTTAAAACCACAAAGAGTCTAAGGCCCAAAGGATGTTTCTGTGGCTCCAGAGCTGGCCTGTGCTGCTCCTCAAGGGAGGCTGACTGTAGTCCAGGATCTGTACCCTCAGCCACCACCCGATTCCTGAGCACAGGCCACAGCTCAGAAGTAAAGGAGGATGCAAAGCCCCTCACATCTGTCCACTCAGCTCCAGTGGCCGCCACCTCTCCACAGACAGGGCCTGTCTGCATGGACAAGGACGACAGACAGCCAAGCTGCTGCCTGGTCTTCCCCTCCTTACACCAGATACATCCCACTTCCTATTCATCCCTCAAAACTGGAAACTAAGCAGTAGGTAGTCACCCTATGTATTTAACTTCAAACCAATAGGGATAGAAAATTGAACTTACATTATTGGCAAATATCCGAAGGTCAAGTGCTACTGCATACATGACAGGCAGAGCCCTAAGGACGAAAAGTAAATATGCTTGAAGAGGTAAAAGGCACACACCCTACCACTGACAGCCACGGCTATTACCCAGAGCCAGGGCCACACACCCCCCAACTCAGATGGCTGCTCCTCCTCCTGCGTCTGTCGCAGACACAATGTAACCCAGATTTCCAGGCCAAATCCTTAATTCTTACTCCATACCACTGTCCCAGCCCTGTCCAGAGAACTGGACCCTGGTCTATCTGGGAGGGAGCTCCCAGAACTCTGTCCTTCCCTAACTCCCCACTACCAGCAAACAGCTCCATTTTTAAAACACTGAGGCCCTGAGCATTAGCCGCAGTATGCAATACACAGTACACAGGTCTGTGTACATCTAGCTGCCTGCACCAGGCTTTCAGTCATGCATAAACTAAGTCTTCACTCGGAAAAGAAAAAGTACAGCTGGTTGCTGATGGCGCACACCTTTAATCCCAGCACTCAGGAAGCAGAGGAAAAGCAGATCTCTGAGTTTGAGGGCAGCCTATTCTATAGAGCAAGTTCCAAGCAGCCAGGGCTACATAGAGAAAGCCTTTCAGAAGAGAAAGGGGGGGGGGGGGGAAGAGGAAGAGAGGGACAGGGACAGAGAGAATATCAGACATGAAAAAATGGACATCTCTAATCACAACATTTGGGAAGTTGGAGCAGGAGAATGAAAACTTCCAGCCTAGTCTAAACTACAAAGATCCTGCCTCAAACTTCTCCCATAGCTGTCCCTCAAAAATTGGAGGCTAAGGATGTAGTTCAGTTAGTAGAGCCTTTGCTCAGCATGCACAAAGCCGTAGGTTGGTCCCCAGCATGATATACTGGATGTGGCGGCACACGCGTGTAGTTTCAGCATTAGAGCAATGGAAGCAGGTTCAAGGTCATCTTCTGCTATAGTGAGTTTGAAGCTCATCAGGGCATATGAGACCATGTCTCAGAAAACGCCTTAAAAGGTCTAGGAACAGAACTAAGACGCAGAGTGTTTGCCTGGTACATACAGGGACCTGAGTAGTACCGGTACTGGAAAAAAATGCTTAAGATAATCCAAAAGCTCTATAGTGGCCTTCACCCAGCATCTAAAATCAAAAGTTAAAAACTGACAAACTGATAAATACTCCCATAACAGAAACTGTTCCCTGTGCTCTGTGTACAAGCTGTCTTTGTATTTCTCAAATGCTGATTTCTGTATTGGCAGAGAGTCAGTATTTTGTAAACATCTTCTACATCACCTTCTGAATGGCCCATAACAAAGCAGGAGAGGACAGACTGCTGGACTTCTGGGCAGAGTTGGAACTTTGAGAAAGAGTCAGAGGCGAGATGCAGAGGAAGAAACAGGTGCTGGTACTGGGGAGAGGTAACTAACAGGCCATGTGACAGACACAGATTAGAATAAATGGGTTAGTTAAGTTATACGAGCCAGTTGGGAAACGGCCTAAGCTAAGGCCTGAGCTTCATAAACCACTACAGGTCGGTGTCACTCTCAGGAGCTGGTGGGTTGGGACAGTCTGGGGATAAGAAGCCCTGAAACGGCTCTTCCTCCAGACTTGGCCATGTCGGTTTTCCCAAGCCCACACTGACCGACCGACACCACCTCATCTCCAGCTGGTTGCTCCTGGCCCTGCTTACCAGTTTTCCTCTTTGTGAGCCTGGAATGCCCGGAGGAATGATGTGCTGTGTTAAGGAAAGAACGACACACACAATTTAAGGATACTACTCTTAGTACAAGTAGACAAGGGACAAAGTGTGCTCTTTCGATGACTGGAAAGTCTTGAAGGAAGAAAACACACCACAATAGCCATGTGTCAGCAGCCAAGTAGACTCAATGCATTCACTTCATACAGACGGGCATGGGGAGATGAAGCTTCCAGTCCAGCGCCACAGTGAGATCCTGTCCCACAATTAAAAAGAGAGAGAGAGAGAGAGAGAGAGAGATAGAGAGAGAGAGAGAGAGAGAGAGAGATGCATGCCTGTGCGTGTGCACATGTGTGTGGACACAGGCCTGTGTGCCTGTGTCTATGGTGGCTGGAGGGCAGCTGTGGGTGTTACTCCTTGGGCCATTCACCTCCTTTTCTGAGGTAAGGTCTCTCTCACTGGGATCTAAAGCTCCTCAATTAGAGCCCAGGAGTCCTGGGGATGGACCTGCCTGTCTCCACTTGCCCAGTGATGGATTACAAGCACACACCACCATGTCTGCCTTTTTTGTGGGTGCTGGGGATCCAACTCCAGTCCTTCTATTTATGAGGCAAGCTTGTAACCAGTTGAGCTATCTCCCCACCCCCTGTTATGAGATGTTTCTCTTTTACATTTGTTCCTGGTTTCTCTGAGTCCACTGGTGATGAACCACATTTAAGTGGTCAAGAATCTGTACTATAAGGTTTATTTTATCAACGCTAGAATTCTTAAGTTCTAGGGAAATTTGGATAGCAGCATTCTCTTCTTAGTGTATTTAAATACAGTAGTTTTTTTCAAAAACTAACTAAAACCTAGAGCTCTACAAATACGTATTAGCATGCTCTTGAATCACAGAGTGAGGGTGATGTATGTATGTGAGTCTACTCTTCCCACCTAGGCTGGGATATGCATACTAAGATTTAACCAGTCTCTGCAAGCACACATGCAAAACATTCTTTTCTTAATTAAGTCTTTAGGTTAGTATGCAAAATACTGGGTTTCACTATGGCATTTTTATATAAAATGGTATTGTCAAAACACTGGGGTGGGGGGAGCTGGTGTCCGACAACCCAGCCCTGGGATAGACAGGTAGATCCTAAAAGCTTGCTGGCCAGCCAGCTTAGTCAAAACAGCAAACTTGCAGTTCAGTGAGAGATCCCACTTCAAGACAATAAGGCAGAGGCAAGACATCCTTTTTAGGTTTCTGACCTCTGAGTGTACACAGAGGTGCAGGCACCTGCACATTCATGGACACACACCACACACAAACACACAAACACACACACACACACACACACACACACACACACACACACACAGACACAAACCTTGTTCTCAACCAAACTAAATAAACCCACCCTCTATGTATATACTGATGACATTAAGGAGACGGGAACTAGGGGACTAATTAAGGAGAATTAAGGGGACTAATGGGAGGGGAGGGAAAAGGAAAGAAAGGATGGAGTAGTGAGGTATGGGAGGGAATGTCTTCTAAGGAAATACAGGGGCCTGAAAACAGCCTCATGTAACCCTGTATAGTATAAATAAATAAAATCCAGTATATTGAACAGTGTTCTTCCTTACTATATAAGTAACTGGGTGAGTCTTAAGAGCCAGGCTAAATGTAGGAATTCAAGAGATTGTGGTTCTTTTTTAGCTGAAGGTTTCAACAACTGGCTCAATGTTTCCAGACTGTGAGCTTCAATAACGCACGTGGTAAAGGATATTGGACTATCACCGTCTGGCACTTGTACGCTTCTATGAAGTCGTGATTCCCCACAGCATAGGTACACCTGGAAAAGATATCAGGGTCTGAAGAGCATCTACTCACGACAGCTGGATGCCACATCAGCCCAGAGTGCAGTTCTTTCACACCCTGCCCGATTCTCTCCTGCTCCTGCCAGGCAGAAAACCACAATGGAGGAAGCACTAGGGCCCACTGACAGAAAGCAGCTGATGGAAGGTGAAGCCCACAGGGTTCTGACGCTGCTCTGTCAAGTGCCAGAATAGGAAATCCTTCAGCTGCTCTGGGCAAAGGGACTGCAGATGAGCACGGCCCTCCACAGTCAGGGAGCCTCCAAAGACACTCACTCTGTCTAGGTTCCTGCTGGAAGCCAGATTCGGCTCATCACCAGATCTGGAACCTCACTGCAGAGAGCACACAGCTAGGAAAACAGGGGTGCGCCTTTGCTGCAAGAAACAATAGTGGCATCCCCAAGTCTTTCAAGGCCTGACCCAGCTTCCTCTGAGATACAACTGGCAGGCAGTCCTGTGACATGGCTTTGGCTTTAGGATGCACAGTTCTGTCTGAAGTGTCTGACACTAGAGAGAAAGCAGCAGGCAGACTGTGCAAACAATAAGAAGCTCTGCTTTGCTTTGCTTAACTCTGATGCTTTTTTTTCCTTGTAAGGCAAAGATATTAAAACCATATTGTGCCATGAGAAAAGCAAGACCTCCGTTAGTTATTACAAATACAAAACGACAGTAGAGATACCAGGTGTGACACAAGAGGCACATGACACATTTGTCCACTTTTCCAAGTTAGTTATTCACTGCTGCAAGCAAACAATGATGCATGATAAATCAGAGTGAACGAGTTACATGCATGCAGCTGTGTGTTACATGCATGCAGCTGTGTTACATGCATTCAGCTGTGTGTGTTTGTCTTCCTACTGTCAAAAGATTACCTTAAATGAGCTGCAAACATTTCATCATATGGGGGCTCCAGAACTTGCTGGCATTTCTCTTCTGGAGAGGCCATCTAATCCACAAGAAAAAAGGGCAGGGTAAAGTTAGGGGGCATGAAAGACAGCGATGAATACAAAGAGCTTCAGATGAACACTCTCCGAACTTCACAGCCCAAAGAAATGGTTCAGTCAGGCACTCGAGGATGAAGCTCGTTGCTCCACCAATATCTGTATTTCAAGAAAACAAGAAGCCCAGGAATCCAATTCGGTTGTTTGCTGCAGGCCAGAAAAGATGCTAGGCATTTTCATAGATATTTTATTTAGTGTGTATGTCTATAGATATGTGTGTGTATAGGTGTATGTGTGTGTATGTGTGTAGGTGTATGATGTGTGCCATGGCACACACAGAAGTCCAGGCTTGCTCAACAAGGACTTCTACCCAACTGTCCATCTCATGGGCTCTCACACATATTCTAGTACTTAAAGCTGGCCAGTCAAGAAACACACGAGGAACTCCTACGCCTTTAATAAACAAGATGTACAGCTCCTTCCATAAATAAGGTCATGTTACGAGTCACTGAACAGCTCCCTATGGGGAACAAGTGTCCTGGGATAAGGGCCAACAGTAATTTCTAACCCCCCTTCCTTCCAGTGGTGAAGACTGGATGAGCTGAGGACACTTTTGAGTCATCACCTGACTGGCCTTAGAGCACCTAGAATGAGCGTGACTTCTGCATGTCCAGAACGGGTGACAGATATGTGAAAGATATGTCCTTGCCCTGCAGAGCGGATACCCACTAACCTGTTAAAGGGCTCAAGAAAAAAGTAAGGAAAGAGAACACACCATTGTGACTCGTAAGAGTCATCCAAGCTGGGACACTATCGAATCTCAGGCCAGCCTGGGTCTACCCACAAGCCTGGGACTCAGGGCAGCACTGGCTTCCCTGGGCTTCCAGCTGAAGATAGCAGGTCACACAGGGGGCCTACTCAGCCTCCATAACCACACAGCCCACAGAGAGTGATCTCAGTGTATGTATGAACTATGCATGTATAGATGCATTCCTATCAGTTGCTTTTCTAACAGTAAACTAGTACAAAGTGAAGTAACAGGAATGAAGAAGTCAGTGAGCCCTCACCAGCTGCCGAGCCTGATGGACTGGCTCAGTCACAGGATCCACACAGGGGAAGAAGAGAAACAACTCCCACAAGCTGTCCCCTGACCTCACACACACACACACACACACACACACACACACACATCATGGTACATGCATGCCCAAATACATATGCACAAAAACTAATAAGTGTAATTTTAAAATTAAACTTGAAAAGAAAAAGAAAATAAAACACCATTTTGTAGCACCTCCTGAAAAACCTGTCTCAGAGGGTGACCACCAGCATGAACCTACAGATGAAAGGTCAGTGGAACACTGTCCAGACAGATGGACCTACTAGTCACACACACACAAAGCCCATCATCCCAGCTGAACAGCAGCCAAGATAGCTGTTCGCATAGCTCTCACATAGGGGTGCTGTGGCCAAGTGAGCTAGGCTTTCTTCAAGAAACTTAGAAATTTTCAAAAGAGAATGGCAATATTAGTTTCCTTTTATTCAAACTTTAAATTTCCGTAGAAAACTGACTGCCCCACAGTTCTCTCTAGATGCCTGTATATAGCCCTTCCTATCTGCAGATAGATAGATATATCCCCTCACCCCTCTTTCTTCATTTTCTTTAGACACCATGGGTATATCTACCACCTACCTGGAGCCGTGGGTTCGCAACATGAGGGTGCTTAAAGGATACCAGCTCTGCACAGGATGCTCCATCTCTGGTGTCGATGGCTTCATATACCTGAAAAGGTGAAGGGGAAACTTGAGCAGGTAGGCAAGATCTGTTCTCACAGGACCAGAGCAATGACCTGCATGCCGTAAGAGCAGTTTCCTCCTCTGTGAAAGAGGCCAGAATAATCGAAATGTAAAGTTAGCCAGGAAACCACTTTATTTCAAAATGGGATCTTCTGGGGGTAAGAAAACAGGTAAGACAGAGTCCCCCAAGGTAGGGAGCAATCCCCAGGGCAGTTCACTCCTAAGTGACCTCCTTTGCTAGTGACCTTAGAGGTGGCAGGAGGAAGTAACTCTAATACCAGTAGCTCTGTACGTCCATAATCACCTAATTGTGCCTAAAGCCTAACGTACAACTTTGTTAGCAACTGGCATAACTCCACAGGAAACTGCACACAGGCCTGGACTCTAAGAAAGTCCTATCAGAGCCTTGCCTCAATAACAACATAAAGAACTAAGGAGTGGGAAAGAGAACAAGGGTAGTGACAGGTCTTAATAAGCAAATCTTTTTTAAAAAATAAACAAATCTTAAAACCGTAGCTGGGGGGCGGGGGAGGGTGGCTGAGGATGAAGCCCCATGGTCCTAGCATGTGCAAGTCCCTCGGTTTAAGTCTCCAGTATTCTTTTCAAGTGTCTGGTCACTCCACAGCTACCTCGTCCCTGGCACCCAGCCACCTGCCATAGGTGCTTTACCAAATGCTAACACAGAAGCTGCATCCTTCTAGGTTAGGCACCATTTGGACCATGAATTTACATCCCAAACAGCACCTGTGCACAATACCTGGGCAGGCACATCAGGGGAGCGTGTGCTTCAGGAACCCCAGGAGACTTCTCTCCCAACTACACTAGGTCTTCTCAGGTCCTAGTCAGCCCACAGGGGTACCACCTGCCTCAAACCTGACAGTTCCTTAAAACTGTACAGGCTGGCAAGATGACTTAGCAGGTAAAAGTGCTGACTGCTCTTCCGAAGGTCCTGAGTTCAAAGCCCAGCAACCATATGGTGGCTCACACCACCGGTAATGAGATCTGACACCCTCTTCTGGTGCATCTGAAGTCAGCTACAGTGTACTTATGTATAATAATAAATAAATCTTTGGGCCAGAACAAGCGGGATCGATCAGAGTGAGTACAGGTTCTAAAATTCAATTCACAACAACCACATGAAGGCTCACAACCATCTGTACAGCTACGGTGTACTTATATACATTAAAAAAAAAAAAAAAAAAAAAAAAACAACTGTATACATTCCTTCTATCCACTGAAATCCCACAGCAAACATAAATAGTACCAGGCTTGTATTCTAAGTTCCATTCCCCACTGACAGCAAAGCTCCTTGGAGGAAGGGCTGATGCCAGAAGCTGGGTCAGGGGAGCCTCGGATAAATTTAAAAAGCATGTGGCCCAAAAAAGGCTCAAGGAAGGACAGGGCCAGGTTCAAAAGCCATAGAAACCAACTGAGGCAGCTTTCAGAAAATTTGAGCTTCCAAAAGAGTATAGTGGTGATAAAGTATAACTGGGTATCAAAAATAATCCAAATTGTGTGCTGGGTGTGGCGGCCCATGCCTTTAATCCCAGCACCTGGGAGACGGAGACAGGTGGATCTGTATTTCTATATGCTCAAGGAGAGCTGGATCTACAGAGTGCGCTCCAGGACAACCAGGACTATGTAGAGAGACTCTATCTCAAATACACACATACATACATACATACATATGTACACACACATACATATCCATAATGGTTTTTAAAGAAAGAGTATAAGGGGAATTATGTTTTAAATTTTACTTTTTTTATTTGTTTCAGCTGGGTGTTGGTGGCACATGCTATTAATCCAGCAACTGGGAAGCAGAGGCAGGCAGATCTCTAAATTCAAGGCCAGCCTAATCTACTGAGTGAGTTCCAGGAGAGCCAGGGTTACACAAAGAGAGTCTGTCTTTAAAAGCAAACAAACAAAAATTGACTAAGTTATTTTATTTTAGGATCTGCCATGTGGGTGCTGGGAACTGAACCCAGGTCCTCAGCAAGATCAGCAAGTATCCTTAACCTCTGAGCTATCTCTACAGCCCAGAAATTATTCTTTAACATAAAAAGCAAACAGCAGATACAAATAGAAAGAGGGCCAGGATGTGACTCAATGAATGATAGAGCACTTGCCTAGATGCATAAGACCCTAGCTTCAGTCCCCAGATCCACATAAAAAGAAAATCAATATAGAAAGGAAAACAGAAAAATCATATCCTGGACAACGAAGACGATACCTGGTCTGGGAAAGGGCTCTCAGTGAGGGTAACCCACCTCTACAAAAGGGACTGGAGGACAGGAAGCTCACAGTCCCACATTATCTAGAACAAGAATACATGCAATGTGTAACTCTGGATTGCACTCTGGATTCAAAAAACAAATCCTAAGAAACAATTTGCACACCTAAGCGATCCATCCCATATACAATCACCAAACCCAGACACTTTTGTGGATGCCAACAAATGCTTACTGAAAGAAGACTGTTATAGCTGTCTCCAGAGAGGCCCCACCAGTGCCTGACAAATACAGAGGTGGATCCTCGAAGCTTACCATTGGACTGAGCACAGGATCTCCAACGAAGAAGCTAGAGAAAGGACCTAAGGAGCTGAAGGGGTCTGCAGCCCCATAGGAGGAACAACAATATGAACTAACCAGCAACCCCAGAGCTCCCAGGGACTAAACCACCAAAGAAAACACATGGTGGGACTCATGGCTCCAGCTGCATATGTAGCAGAGGATGGCCTAGTCAGTTATCAATGGGAGGAGAGGCCCTTGGTCCTGTGAAGGCTCTATGGCCCAGTGTAGGGGAAGGCCAGGGCCAGGAAGCCAGTGTGGGTGGGTTGGTGAGCAGGGGGAGAGGGAAAGGGGATGGGAATTTTCAGAAGGGAAACCAGGAAAGAGGACAACATTTGGAATGTAAATAAAGCAAATATCTACTGAAAAACAAAAAAACAAAAAATGTGCAAAACATTGGAAAATTAAAAGTTACATGCATCAGTGTCAAAGTTCTCAGGCTACTAAATGCATTGTGGTTACAGTGAATGTCCTTGTTCTTAGGGCTACGATGTCTGTGATGTTCTTTGGCTGTGGGTTCTGAATTAGAGGTAATTTATTACTGTTAACCTTAGGAAATGGAGTAAAGTTTCCTTCTAGTTTGACCTTGAAGAAAAGTGGACCTCACTCCTTGCTGTAAGGAGTAGACTCCTCAAGCTCCACGTTTCTCTCTTTGAAACATATGCAGGCTCCCCTTGCAGGCCATCAAAACATCACTATGGACTTGGGATAACCCGGAAGCAGCACAAGCATGCTGATGCCATGCCATTCCCTGTGACAGGAAAGAAAGACCTTTATTCCTGGCTCAAGCAGTCACAAGAGTAACAGGCTACTCTTAACCTTATTAACACCGGTAAGGATGGCAAAATTCAACCAACCTGACCCCAACAGCTTCTGGGAAATCAGCACAGGAATCATGGGGAAAGAGAGACAAGCAATTTGTTAACAGGTAGCCACTGGCCAAGGCTATTGCCAGTGTGTTGAAATAAAGACTGGTCTTTTGGCCAACAATGAGATCACTAAGGTTCAAGCGTGATCTCCAGAATTAGCATCTTGCTAAGTGTTAAACATGTGCACTGTAGAGCCAGTCTCTGATGCTTCTGAGCTGGGAAGACTTGGGTTAGCCGCCTACGGAGCTCTTCAAGGAGGGCCTTGTGATGGAATCAAAGAGAATACATATGCACACGCAGCACCGACAATAGTGCCGCTACTTAAGAAGCACACAAGTACTGCTTCTAGTACTGTAGTACCCAAAACTGAGCTGTTTGGGACAGGAAAAGGGGGCTTTGGTAATAGAGCTAAGCGCAAATCCAAGGTTCATAAGCAGCCATGAGCAGCAAGTGTAGTCAGTTAAAACGTTCATCAGTCTTCCCTATCTGGCTGCCCCTTGCACCAGGTGTGTTGCCTAGTGGGATTCACATCTTCAACACCCTAGAAGACGCAATCACGGCCCTCCACCCGGATGCAACAGTGTTTGCCTGTGCCACTCCCAGGCTTTAAGTAAAGCCTTGATGGGCACCGCTGCCAAGAGACACAACGTGCTTCGTGCGGACAGCAGCGCTGACTACACAGACAACCGTTTCTACAAGTGGCCCCGATCTTGCTACCTCCACCTCGGATCCTCCTCCTCCTGGTCCACCGGGCAGCACCTGCAACTTCCGAACAAGGCAGGCTGCCCACCGCGTGCAGCACACCCTCCTCGCCTCGAGGCCAGCCGCAGGACCCCCGGCACCGTCCGACCCGGCCCCAGGACTCACCCCTCGTGGCCCGTAGGCCAGGATACCAAGCGAAACCCACCTGCTGTAGGTACTGGTTAATGGTGATGTGCGCCATAGCGGCGGCCGCGGGTGTTGAGTGCCTCACTTCCGGCGCAGGTCCGTTTCCGCTCCTTGTCCCCACACGGTAACCTCTGCACGTTGGTTCCGGAGCGGGTGAAGGTGGAGCGAGCCGAGCCGAGCCGAGCCGAGCCGGTGGTGAGAGCACTTCTTTGGGGGCAGCTGTCAGCGCGGTCGCCGGGACGCCTCGGGTGCGGCGGGGGCGCGCGCGAGGGCGGAGGACTGACGTGGAGGAGTTCCCAACCGACTTGGGAACGTGTCCCTGGTCACGTCGGTGTGCTAGCGACCCGATTCCTCGCACCCCTCTCCCATGAGGGTGACCCGATCCCCAACCCTCCGTGTGCAGAGGCGCTCCTGACTCTCCCGGAACCAAAGTCCAGAGCCCACTGGGAAGGCGTCCCGCGCACTCCTAGGATGTGTTCCTGAGTCCTCCCACATCTCACACTGGGGCACCCCAGATAAATGGGTGCAGAGCATCCCGTCCCCAACCCCTCGGCGCGCTAGCGCACGGAGCAGCATCCCTGAGCATCCTAGGTGTAAGGTGATCCAGGAGGCAAGGTTGCCGGGTGCTTTTATCCACTCAAGTCCTCGCCGGGGTGTCCTCGTCACGGCCCTCGACGTGACGTGGGGCGGCGAGCTCCGGAGCCCTCGGTGCAGGTGTCACGGCGCCCTCTCGCGAGCATTCGTTGTAGAACGCCTGCGAGTCCCCGAGCCCTCCTTGGGCGGAGTTCGCGCATAGGAGGAGGAGCCGGATCGTTCCGGTGCGCGCCGCGGCGGTTGGGCCTCGGGCGCGCGGACCCGGCCGCGAGCAGAAAGAGGAGGAGCCGAGCGCTCACGGGCGGAGCCCGACAGCAGCAGGAGGAGGAGCCGGGCGCGCACGGAGCGGGCGCAGGGCAGGAGGAGGAGCCGGGCGGCGCGGGGCGGGGCGGCGTCCGGCCCAGCCATGGCGGACGAGGGCCCTCGGAAGGGCAGCGTCTCGGCTCTCATGGGCCGCACCAACGGCCTCACCAAGCCCGCGGCGTTGGCCGGTGGCCCCGCCAAGCCGGGGGGCACGGGAGGCTCCAGGAAGCTGGTCATCAAGAACTTCCGAGGTGGGTGCGCTCCGGTGAGGAGCGAACGGGGCGGCCGGCGGGTCGCGCGCTCGGACAGGGCCTCCTGGGGCTGCCCGGCAGGCCCTGTCCCCGCGCCCCGGCCCGCCTGGTTCCCGCACTGTCCCGTCTCGGCGCCGCAACCCGACTTGTCCCTGCACCTCACGCTCCGCCACGTCCCCGCGCCCCAGCTGGCCCCGATCCCGCACCTCCTGGCTAGCCCGGCCGGGCCCTGCCTCGGTGCCCCGGCCTGTGCTGTCCCCGCGCGGCCGTTGACCCTCTCTCCCCCACAGACAGGCCGCGGCTGCCTGACAACTACACTCAGGACACGTGGCGGAAGCTTCACGAAGCGGTCAAGGCCATCCAGAGCAGCACATCCATCAGGTACAACCTGGAGGAGCTGTACCAGGTGAGCGGCGGCGAGGGCCTGCGAGCACCTGGCTGGGTTCCTCCTCCAGCAGCCACCGGGGCCAACGCTAGGGAGGCCCGCCCGTCCGCCCGCCCGCCCGGGGAGAAGCTGCGGCCCGAGCCTTCCCTAGCGGAAGCCGCGAAACCCTGGGTCAGCAGGTGTTTCTATGGATCGCCGCCCTGGATTAGTGCTGTGTGTTGAGGCTTAGACCAGGCTGCTTAGGAGGTGTACGTTTTCCCAGCGCCAGAAGAAAGGAGGTGTTTGGAGCTAAGAGGCACAGAGCCCCCAGCAGTCTTCAGTGTTATCAGAGTGCCAGTGTGTTATACATGGAACTCAGTACGGCCCCACTTGCTAGTAGGGTCCCTGGGTTGTGACACACACACCCCCTCCCCAACACACACACACTGTTTTGTAGTTTAATTATTGCAAATAAGGTTGCAGACAGATTCTGGTAGGGTTTTTGTTTTGTTTTGTTTTGTTTTTTTTTGAGACAGGGTTTCTCTGTGTTGCTCTGGCTGTCCTGGAACTCACTCTGTAGACCAGGCTGGCCTTGAACTCAGAACTCCACCTGCCTCTGCCTCCCGAGTGCTGGGATTAAAGGTGTGCGCCACCACGCCCGGCGATTCTGGTAGTTTTAACTTAAAGACAAGTTGTGTCTGCAACAGGGGGGGAAAATCATCCGAAGTACATTTTGCTGTTTCAAGCACACTTTTCTGTCATGGTTTTATACAATAACTGCTAAATATTCTGTGTTTTAGTTTGTGATAGAACAAATAATTACTTATATGTTACTTAAAAGTTACCTAAGAGGCTTGTTTTATCCTGGTTACAAACTGAGTGTATTGTAAGTTACAGAAAGCACAAGAAGAAAAGTAAGCAGTGGTACCCGAAGGAACCTGTGGCAGGCCCATCACTCCCAACCCCAAACTCCCAAATCCAAAACTTGTAGTGCACTCATGAAAAAAAGACCCACACCTGACTTCCTCTGCTGGGCCTCAGACAGAACACAGTATATGCTAAAACTGTTGAATAAAATGACCATCGAGCTAGGGCCAGCCAGATGACCCAGTAGGTAAAGCGCTGGCAGAGCCAGCTTGACAACTTGTGTTCGAACCTCAGAACCCTCAAAAAGGTGGAAGGAGAAAACTGACTGGAGACGCATCCCCAGACCTCCAGCCTCTTGACGTGACACAAGCACCCACACATACACTTGGTGTACACACACAATGATAAAACAAGGGATATGGGGTACGAGTCAGCTTTGTGTCTGTTTACACTTGATTCTCAGTACCCAGATACATCATTGTGTATGTGCAAGTATTAATCCGGAAGAAAAACATCTGAAATCCACAACACTAGTAGCCCCAAGCATTCTGGGTAAGGGACCACTGGCCGATGGTGACGGATTGGTGTATATGTGTCTGTTCTTTGTCTTAAGTTTGTGAGTTGATTGTGTATTGAAGGAGAGGATTTTATTTAAGGTTTTGTTTTTGTTTTGTTTAGACAGGGCTCACTGTGTAGCCTTGGCTATTCTAGAACTCACTGTGAACAGTCTGACTTACAGAGATCTTCCTGCCTCTGTCTCTTGGTGCTGGAATTAACATTATGCACTACTACACCCGCCTAAAGATTTGCTTTTATTTTTATTATTTTAAGTATGTGCCTATGTGTAGGTGTGCATATGAATACAGTGTTGGGGGCATGTGACATGTGCTCCAGTAGGTTTATTTTGTTTATTTTATTTTTTTATGAGAAGAGAGAGTCGGTTGGTTTTATTTTTTACGAGATTCACTGTGGGGCTGGAGAGATGGCTCAGCAGTTAAGAATGCTCTTACAGAGGTCCTGAGTTCAATTCCCAGCAACTACATGGTGACTCACAACCATCTGTCATGGGATCTGATGCCTCCTTCTGGTATGTGTGAAGACTGGGACAGTGTACCTTATAACTATGGGGAAAAAAAAAGGTCTCACTGGGTATTAGTCCCGGCTGCCGCTCATGTGCCGGGGCTATAGGTTAACTCTAACATACTTGTCCCAGTAGATTTTAATGGCCTAAGATAGAGTTGTTTGCCAGCCGCTCAGTGAAAATGTAGACTGTTTCCCTCCCCGGTAACGAAGGGCTGCCCCGTGAACTCATCCCCTCCCGTTCCCCAGCTGTGGCAGCTGCTGCCGTGTTCTCTCTACTCCTCCACCTCTATCTAGAAGGAGCAGCGCATTTGCAGTCCTCTGGCATCTGGCTCTTATCTAGAATGGCGTTTGCCATTTCCTCTGGTGCTAACAGTTTGGCATTTTGGTTTGTTTGTTTTTGTTTATTAATGTGTTTAGTATTTGAAATAGAATTCCTTCCATCCCTGTCCTCCTCCTTTCCTCTCTCCATGGCCCCTGGACACCCTCTTTGAAATCCCTCCTTTGTGCCCCCAAGTGCATATTACTTTTATTAACAAGTAGAGTGTCTATAGTGCAGTTGGCTTATTCATCAGGTAGTGGCCGTTTGGGTGTCCAGTGGGAACATGACCAGCAGGGCCGCTATGAACGTTGCATACATCATGTGTGGGAATGTGTTTTCATTCTTCTCAGGAAAGTATCTCAGATACAGAAAATGTGTGCTTCCTTTCATAAGAAGCTGCAGCTCTTCCAAGTGACTCCATTTTCCCCACTGCGGTAGCTTGAGGGTCCTTTACTCCACATTCTCACCAGCATTTGGTGCCGTCGAGTTTTACAAACGGGTTTAATTTACCGTCCCTGTTGACGGCAGGTGTCTGTCTGTTTGTGTGCCTGTTGCTCTTCTATACTTTTGATGCAGTTTGCTGCTCAGATCTGCTGGCTCCCTGCCTCCTCCTGCCATCCCCTCTCCCTGCTTCCCTCTTATCTCACTGTGTAGCTTGCTCTGCCTGCAAACTTGGAGTCCTCCTGTGCCAACCTCCCAAGTGCTGGGATTACAGATATGGGCCAGGGTGCTCAGCTTCATCTGCTTAGATTATTTTCCCGTTATTGAATGTGTGAGTTTAGTATGTATTCCGGATATAAGTTCTATATAGGTGTTGCTAGTATTTTCTTCTAGCCCATAGCTTATCCCTTAACTAATCTATGTCCTTTGAAGAACAGTGATTTAAATTTTGAAGTTAAGTGTCTTATCAGCTGTTCTTTTAGGTTATGTTTTTAGTATCCCCCTAAAAAATAAAAACTAAACTTTTGCCATAACTGGTAGTAATAGCACACTTATGTAACCCCAGCACTCAGCAGGCAGAGAAGAGTTCAAGGCCAGCCTCCTCTACTAGCCAGCTCAAGGCCAGCTACATGAAACCCTGTCTCAAAAACAACAAAGCAACAGATCTTTGTCCTAATCTAAGACCTTGTATTTAGACAGAGCTGACAGTTTTACATTTAGATCTGTGATCTATGTTGTGTGGACATCTGTGTGTATGGTGAGATATAAATCTAGATACAGTGTTTTTCCCATAAGTGTCCAGGTGTTGGGCACATTGCCCAACTGCCTTTCTCCGACAAGACCAGTTGTCTGTCTAGGAGGGGTAGCCTCCAGCTTTTTCCCACATTTGTCTGAGCTATTCTTGGTCTTTTGCATTTCTTTATGAATCTGAAAAACTGATTTCTGGCTTTCTCAAGGAACCAGCTTGGGTTAGAGTTATGGTGACTCTTAGATCACCTAGAGAGAACTGACTCGGCCTTAGAGATAGAAGGCTCACTGTTGGGGCTAATATTTCTCAGCAGTGATTTCTTGTTTCATTTGTAAAGATGTTACAAACCTTTTATGGAATTTTCACCTTACCTTGAATTCTGACTTGTGATTCTTGCTTTTACTTAAAATTACCATTAATTTTGTATATTGAAATTGTCCTTCTAATTTGCTGGCCTTGCCTGTTTTCTGTAGATCCCATTGTATCTTCTGCCCAGACAATCACATGTAGCTAGAAAGCTTTTTGCTTTCCAAGTTTTGTGCCTCTTATTTCTTGGCTTTGTCTTGCTAAACTGGCAAGAGCCTCTGGGACAGTGGTTGGAAGTGAGAGAGCCGGTGCTGTCTTGCTCTAGATCTCTAGAACTTTGGTTTGCCACTGTTGAGTGTGACGATGCTACCATGTAGGAGGGTCCTTCCTGCTCCCCGCTAATTTAATGAAAGCACATTTCTGCATCTATTACGGGATTGCTTAAGTTTTGCTTCTTAGTTGGTCGATTATGTTCATTAATCTTTCTTTCTGTGTTGAATATAAGGACAGTCTTGCATGCTTGGGCTATATCTTTTGTTTTAGACCTGGTCTCCCTGTGCCTCCTTGGTGGACTTGGAACCCCCTGTGTAGATCAGGTTGGCCTCAAGCTCACTGAGCTTTCCCTGCCTCTGCCTGCTGAGTGCTGCTGGAGTTAAAGCCACTGCTGCTGTGGCCGCTCTGTTACCTTTCTTATGTGTTGAGTTGAGTGATTAATTTTTTGTTAACTTTGTCTTAATGTATTATTTTCTTATTATGTCTTTGATCAGTTTGCATGTCAAAGTAATATTGGCCTTATGAGTTTAAAATGATTTTCTCTTCCTTGTATAGAATTGGTATTGTTTTTTTCTTAAATGTTTGAAGGAATTCCCTAGAGGAGCCATTTTGGTTTTCATTTTCATTTTATCATTTTATATGTATGGATGTTTATCCTGCATGTGTATCTGTGCCCCAGATCCAAACCTAGTGTGCACAGGGCAGAAGGGGTCGAATCCCCTGGACCTAGAGTGAAGTGAGCTGCTGAGTGGGGGCTGGTATCAAGCCTGCATCCTCGGAAAGAGCAGCTTTTCCCTGCCGAGCCATTAAGTGCACAGCGATTGTTCCTAGTGCCCCTGAGGAGGACACCAGCTGTCTTGTCTTCCGAGTCTCTCATTCTCAGCCGTGCCTCAGCTACTGTTGCTGCCACAGGTGTGAGTCTCTCACACTTCTGAAGGCTTCTTTCTGAATTTCTGCCTAACCTTTGCATCTTGTTTATGGCTATTGTTTTGTCCTGACCCACTACCTCTGTTCTTGATACCCCCTCCCCATTAAGAAGATTAGTGACAATCCTTGAATGGATGTTCAACATTCTAAATTCTAACTGGTGTGCCAGATATTTTTATATTATTGTAAATTCGTGTCCTTTATTCTGGCCATAGTTTAATGATTTAAAGACCATCTGGTCTTAAGCCTCACTTTTAGGATTTGTTAGGCCAGGGCAGACTGCTGCTGTATCTAGGGCCAGACGACCCTACCACGGAAACAGACCTTCCTAGGTGCCTTGACTGGTTTTCAGCTGGATATGGAAAAACCGCTATTCTAGGCCCCGTGAGAACTCCAGCACTTTTACCTCCACTCTTCTAGATGGTTCTTTCCTCGTCCCAGAACGTGTACCCTTTGTTGCATATTGGGGGTTCTTCATCTCTCTTGACTCGGTTCTGCGTGCAGCTGCAGCTGGGTAGGAAACTGGAGCAGCTGGCACTCCCCAAAGATCTTCTGGCAGCGTCCAAGACCCCAGCCAACGTGCCACCTGTGCTGCGTCTGCTCTTTGTCTATTTGTTTGTCTTAGGTTTTGTTTGTTTGCTTTTTGGTGCCCAGGGCCCCTAAAATACTCTGTTCTTTGTCTTTTTTATTCCCCCCCATTATTTTGACTGGGAACAAGAACTGCACCAAAACACCTAAATACTCGGGTTTTAGCTTAATCAAATACCTCTTGCTACTAATGCTGTCCTGTGACCTAGAGAGTGCAGTGTCCAGGCTCGGCTGTCCCGACAGAGGAGGTTCCTTTCCAAATACGGCAGGCATGCGACGGGCGTCCTAGGCTGAGCCCTCGTGCATCCCGGGCTGCTCCATCTCACTGAACACCTACCCGTGAGGACTCAGCTCCATCTTTGTTAGGGCAGAGGGGTGGCTCTGGCCTCCGACAAATAGTGCTCCCCTGCCCTCTCCTGTTTCCAGCTGTGCTTTATGCCCTACCACAGAATCTTAGTTGACAGCACCACTTTTTACCAGAGGCTGGAAATACTTAGTTTTGAAGTCTAATATAAATATAGGAGCTCATTGGCCATGGCTCTCTGCTCAGCAGCTCTTTTTCTGGGTATCACGTGGGTTCTATCTGTCATCCATGGCGAGGAGGTCTCCTGGCTCCCATCCTCTGTATCTTCCTCTGAGCAGGGTTGTTTTGAAGATGCAGGTCTTTTGCTTCTGAAGACTTGAGTCTGAATCACTCAGAAGGACATACTCCTGTGACTTTCATACTTGAATTTTGTCCTTTGGTCACCCTAGTCTCTAGTGCACATCAGAGGAAGACCCAGTGTGGAGCTCCACCTGAGAACAAACTCCTCAGGGTGGCCTAGCTTCCAGGGAGAGGCCAGCTCTGGGCTAGAGTACACAGCAGGGCTGGAAGGTTCATCCCTGTCAGTCATGATAGTGAAGGAGGGAGCAGTGTGGGTCTGTGGAGAGCTAAGTGACAGGGTTGGCTAAAACTGACATGGGAAAGCCAGCCCAGGGAGTGGTGGGCAGGTCCTATTGCAGGGACCACTTTGAGGAAGTCGCATATTAGTAGAGCATAAATTCAATACAAAAGCAGAGAATATGTCCTCTCTGACTTGCCTGTCCCACCAGAGCCTGCCTGCCTAGTCTAGCAGCCTCCTGCTCACCTCTCAGATTTGTCTGTTTAGCTCTTGCCGCAGCCTTGAGAGCCAAGGTTGGATTTGGAAGGTAGTGACAGAGTGGGACCCGAGATGCGTGTCTCCTGAGAAGTTTCTGAGTTTCCTGTTGCCTGGATTTGGGCCCTGATTTTATTTTGTATTCTTATTTCTTTCAGGTAGGCATCTAGAGGGGTCCAGTATCCCAGCCCCACTCTGGGTGAGAGTAGTAGGGGGAGGAGGGGTGGGGAGGCAGCAAGTCTGTATAGAAATGGTGACCCCAGGCCATCCTTACCACAGAAAGTGCCACCAATCCTGGACTTCTGGGTCTGGGTAGTGTGTTTTACTGGTCTTCTGATGTGAGTTCAGGATCATGTCGGGTCCCACTCTGTCATAGCATGTCTCTGTAGTGGCTGGGCTCGAGTAACTAGGTCTATGAGGTAGTTTCCTGAGGGCTTCCCAGACCTGCAGTTGAAGCTTGTGTGCTTTTTTTGTCAATGAATCCAGTGACACAGGCCATGATTTCTTGTTCCTGTTTTCTGTGGCTTCACCTTGAAGGGTCTCTGCATGAATTTGCATTTAATGAACACCAGCAGAGCCCAGGCCTCCAGCCGCCTGCGGTCCCTTCTTTCATTCAGTGTTCTTCACCTGAGAGGTGACTGTTTGTGGCACAGGAAGCATTTTGTTTTAGTAGCAGTAAATAGTCTTCAGGTGGTATTTAAGAGAGCAAATGGATGGCCTTGGACACCACGGCCCCCGCTTGTCAGTGCTCAGCATGGCGCTGGCGCAGCCTGTCGGTCACTGAGGAGTCTGCTGTGGGGCGTGACCCTTGGGATGTAGGAGCAGTATATTTTCAGGAATGAGTGGATATGAGAGCAGCTACAAACTGGCACAAGCAGAGTCCAAAGGCTGCCACGTCCCACCTTTGGTTGTTGGACTAAACCTTGCTTCTCTAAGGTGATTCCTTTTTAAATGCCCATAGCACATTGTCTTAGCCTGACTGGACCCTTCCTTCTTACATCAAGAGAGGACATTTGGAAACAGTCTCCAGGACAGGTATAGCTTGTGCTCAGGCCTGCAGTAAGTCTGTGCTACCTGTGGGCTGCCACCTGCCTTGAGGTGTTCTCACATATTAGAAATAAATCAAGTCTCAGAGTGTTTCATGTCAGTAGGTGTGACAGCCATAGCACACCCTTAATCCCAGTACTCAGGAGGCAGAGGCAGGAGGATCTCTGAGTATGAGGCTAGACTGGTCTATATAGCAAGTTCCAGACAGCCACAGCTGCATAGTGAGACTCTGTCTCAAGAAGAACAAAGAGAAAAATGTTCCTTTCAAATGACTATTTTGTGAAGGACAGTATACCATACACACAAACTGGATATTACAAAAAGAAGATGGGGCTGGAGAGATAGCTCAGTGGTTAAGAGCACCAACTGCTCATCCGAAGGTCCTGAGTTCAAATCCCAGCAACCACGTGGTGGCTCACAACCATCCGTAATGAGATCCGATACCCTCTTCTGGTGCGTCTGAAGACAACTACAGTGTACTTAGATATAATAATAAATAAATCTTTTTTAAAAAAAGAAAAGAAACAGGCTGAAAAGAAAAAGAAGAAGTGCACAGTCATATAAATGTAAGTGTGGACTGACTCGGGATGAGCTGCTGGGGAGAACTGACGTAGAAGACATGAAGGTGCTTTAAGGAAAAGGAGTTGAGGAAAGTTTCTCTGTTCTCTGTCCTCGGTAGAGAACATTTTTGTTTACATCTCACACTTGAATGAGATTCTGACATGTGTACGAGATTTGAAAGGGGTTTAATTATGACTGGTGAGACTATATTCTTTCAATGGGTAGAAATATTTGATTTTTTTTTCTGTAGGCTGTTTAAAGTTGCTTTTTTCGCTGGATGGTGGTGGTGCTCACCTTTAATCCCGGCACTTGGGAAGCAGAGGTAGGCAGATCTCTGAGTTCGAGGCTAGCCTGGTCTACAGAGTGAGAGAGTTCCAGGACAGCCAGGAAGGACTACACGGAGAAATCCTGTCTCAAAAAGCAAACAAAAGTTGCCTTTTCTTCATCAAAATCAAGAAAAAATAAGTGAATTCTACAACAGTCAGTAAATAAACAGGGATCAGCATAGCCTGGTCTGTGTCACTCAGGACTCACAGGTCTTCCACCCACACAGCTGGAGTCCGCTATGCCTGAGCAAGGGCTCTGTTCCCTCCTGTCACTGCCCAGGTTCACATCAGAAAATGGCCACGTGATCCAAACCTACTGTAGAGTCCTGGTACTGTTGAGCAGCCTGATTGGAAAACAGCTGAGTTAGAGCAAAGCTGGAGATTTTAGGTGCAGCCCCCCGCCCCCCAAGGAATAGTGGGTGCAGCGTACCATCAATCTGAGCCCCTCACTGTTGGCCGCTGCTGTCAGTGTGGGCAGCACAAGCACTGAGCGCCTGTATGGGCTGCATGGTAGGTAACTGCAGGGCTTTGCAAGAGCTTTGACACTCTGCTGAACAACCACCTTTTCCCTTTGTTGTAGGCTGTTGAAAATCTTTGTTCTCACAAAGTCTCCCCAACGCTCTACAAGCAGCTGCGCCAGGTCTGTGAAGACCATGTCCAGGCCCAGATCCTCCCATTCAGAGAATATCCTTTCTTTGTTTTGCTTTTTTTTTTGCTTTATGGTGTTTCTGTTTACTACACAAGTCTTTTTAAAATGGGATGAAGAACTAATGACTATCCTTAAGATAAAATAATAGGTTTTAAGTCTTTTTTATAGAACAAATAGCCTTTTTGTTTCATAATTCATTATAATAGTTGTTTAGTGAAATTTGTAACATTTAAGTTGCTGATATGAGTGAGGTTAGACAGCCTCCAGGTACTACATCTGGTTGGAACACTCAGGGGAGTGTTTGAAAATATATTAAGTTTAAGTTCTGTCCTTTAGTAAGAGTCATCTTATTTATTTTCTATGATATGTGACAAATCCCCACAAATATGGATGTCATACCCAGCTTATTTTCTTGGGGTGTATCTGTCAGGAATCAGGGTACAGCCCAGTAGTTTCTCTGCTCAGGGTCTCGTAGGCCCAAGTCAGTGTGTCAGGGAGGCTGTCTCATCTAAGGTGGGTCTTTCCTGGCTCCCACAGGTGGGAAACTGTAGAAACAAGGTCCCGACTTACCATCTGGCCATAGTGGTCCTGGCTTAACCCTGAGGACTGTGCTCAGGGCCTTGCTGCATCCAGTTTCTCCCGGTGGATTGTGAACTACTCTGGGCAGGCAGGAGAACCTGCCTGTCTGGCCTGAGACTGTACCTTCAGGGACAGAACCAGACAAAGGATGGCTGGCTATAGTGTTCCAATAAGAAGGGAATTAGTCCAGAAAGAACCCAGATGCCCCTCAACAAAGGAATGGATACAAAAAATGTGGTACATTTACACAATGGAGTACTACTCAGCTATTAAAAGGAATGAATTTATGAAATTCCTAGGCAAATGGTTGGACCTGGAGGGCATCATCCTGAGTGAGGTAACTCAATCACAAAAGAACTCAAATAATATGTACTCACTGATAAGTGGATATTAGCCCAGAAACTTAGTATACCCGAGATATAAGATACAATTTGCAAAACACACGAAACTGAAGAAGAACAGAAGACCAAAGTGTGGATACTTTGCCCCTTCTTAGAATTGGAAACAATCACCCATGGAAGGAGTTACAGAGACAAAGTTTGGAGCTGAGACAAAAGGATGGACCATCTAGAGACTGCCATATCCAGGGATCCATCCCATAATTAGCCTCCAAACGATGACACCATTGCATACACTAGCAAGCGCTTGCTGAAAGGACCCTGATATAACTGTCTCTTGTGAGACTAGGCCGGGGTCTAGCAAACACATAAGTGGATGCTCACAGTCAGCTATTGGATGGATCACAGGACCCCCAATGGAGGAGCTAGAGAAAGTATCCAAGGAGCTAAAGGGATCTGCAACCCTATAGGTGCAACAACATTATGAACTAACCAGTACCCCAAAGCTCTTGACTCTAGCTGCATATGTGTCAAAAGATGGCCTAGTCGGCCATCACTGGAAAGAGAGGCCCATTGGACTTGCAAACTTTATATGCCCCAGTACAGGGGAACGCCAGGGCCAAAAAGGGGGAGTGGGTGGGTAGGGGAGTGGGGGGGGAGGGTATGGGGGACTTTTGGGATAGCATTGGAAATGTAGTTGAGAAAAATACGTAATAAAAAATATTTTTTTTTTTAAAAAAGGGAATTAGTCTGGCAAGTACTGTAGGCAGGGCTGGGCAGAGGCCATCTTGGGTTTGCTGCCATGCCATCTGTGACTCATGCCCACAAGGACATCAGTCTGACCTGGCCTCAGGCCAGTTTAAGGGCACAAACTCTGTTGTGTATAAAAACCCATGTTGACTTCTTTGGATGCATATATTCATGTCTAAAACAAATCCCAGAGCCCTCGTATCAAGATTTTCTCCTGATTGAGGAAATCTCTGTTTTTCCCTCCTGTGGAAACTTGGTCCTTGCATCTGTGCAGACCTTGTTAATTCAGAGTGCCTAGTAATGTTGCTGGACACAGCCTCTGTGGTCGTGGTGAGAGACCTGCACAGAGCCTGTGTGCCTGCTTCCCACAGCGGGTTGTCAGGCCATCCTGAGTTCTGCTACATGGCTTCAATCAGGATGAACTAAAGACTGCAAGATTATACAAGATGATGGTGATGGGATCCCTGGAGGACCTGCTGGCATGTATCTTCCCTCAGGAGGTAGCTGTGAAGCATACGGAGCCTCTGCCCCATTCAGAGCACAGGAGGAGCCTGAGCCTGGGCCGGCCAGGGACACGGGCACCCAGCACGGTTTTGCTGCAAATGGCTTTCTGATTACCTGCTTTAATCACCCGCCTGCCAGTTAATCCCACTCTGGGGGTTGACCTATGCGTTCCCACATTCAGCAAGCCTTTGTTCCCTACCCAGTGTCTTAGTCCCTGGATTATAGAAAAGTGGCTGTGCCTGATTTCCTTCTTCCAAGGAATCATAGCCCTAGGACAGAGCCATAGATTTCTTGATAAGAAAGCAGGATTTTAAAAATTATGACTTGTTTTACAGGAGGGAAATAGCACTAATACATTGTATGTTATAAGTGACAGACACATGCAACTCACAGCAGCAGAACAGAAATCAGGTAGAGCCCCCACAGTGGCGGGGTCAGGGGGAGTCGGGGATACCAGTGGACTATGCCCTGAAGAACAATGGGGTGTAAGCAGACAGTGAGCATGACTGAGTGCCAAGTGTGTTGCTGAGAACTGCAGATCACAGACTGCACTGCATTCTGGATATGTTACAGGAAGTTGTACAAGCCACTGAGATTACTTATAGTTTCTAAGCTAAAGCTCAATACAATTGTCATGTAAAGATCACAGCATGATAGGACAGCCTGGCCAGTATGCAGCCTGGAACCATCACCAGCCAACACGTTTCCAAGAGCTGTTATGTGCTGCCTGGCATCACACTAGGTCCTGAGAGAAAGCACTGTGAGCAACTCAGGTGTTTGTGTAACAGACCATGGCCACCTCAGGACATAAGGAGGAATAACCCATCTGCCTGAGGAGGGAAATGCTGAGGGGACAGGAGGCCCAGCGAGGAGACAGCCCATGTAGGTACACGGCAGGCAGAGAAGAGCCCACTGGCAAGAAGCAGCAATTGCTGCTGCAGGCTTCCAGAAAAGGAAAGCTCACTTTTGACCTGCAGTGAGACTGGCCCGTGCTGTGCTGAGGGCCAGGCACTGCACAGTTTTGGCTCAGTGGATGTATTGACTAATGGGGAGAATGGTAACTAAATAGTCCTAAAAAGAACAGTGTTGTATAGGGTGATTTTTTTCAGCTTTACTCTTCTATTCTGTTTCCAGCAAGAGTATTAAGATGCTGAAGCCAAGCAAGCAGAGATTACACTTCTGCTTTCCTTTAAGAGGGCTTTGTGATTGGGAATTTTTTTCTAGTCTATCATTAGCATTCTTGCTATTGGGTGTTAATTGTATCATGAAAGGTGTACTTCACTTCCATGGATGGTGTGAGTTCTTTGCAGGGATCAACCCTTCTCCAAAATGAGACAAGAATGCTTACCAGGAAGCTGCCTCAGCAGAAGCCACAACAGACCCTTTTGACACGTGTGTATCTCACTGCCTAGAATTACTCATCTGTGCCACCGTGGTGACACCTTAAGCCTTGCATCCTAGAACTGACTGAATTGTAGCAGGCTGAGCAGGATCTCGATCAACATAGTACTCTGTGGAAATGCTTTGACTCTTTATACGGTTTTCCATGGAAAATAGCAGAAAATGGTTGACCTGCATTACTTAACAGAACTCTTTCATTACAGAACTTTGACATTGGACCCTTGCATCTTAGAGTTACTAGGCCAGGTACAACTTGCCTGTGGTTATTGATGACACCTGAGCTGCCTGGTAGCATCAGATAGACTAGTGTCAGTTTAACTCCATCTTAAGCTTAAAGGCTCATGCAAATTCACTGCCACACAGCATGCTGGCCAATGTGAGCGTATTAGGAACTTCATTGTCGGGCCAGAGGCATCTCTCACCCTGCTAAATCAAATGTCCTGTGGCCAACCTGTGTCTTGCTTTGCCCAGCTTTTTGTGTAGGTTTCTCATAGTGGTCTGGCATATTTTACCATTATAGAAGCATTCCCCAAGAGTAATATGCTAGCCACTGAACTAACAGTGTAAATGTGTGAATGTGCTTCCTCGGACTTAGGAGGGGAAAACTAGACCTCTTTGAGCCACCGTGGCTATGGCCACCTGCACAGATGTACCTGTCCCTCTACCGTCTCCCTGAACATTGTCTTCCCTTCCTGAGGGTGGGCCAGCACCATGTGCCCCCACCAGCTGCCTGTGACTCACGGAAGAGCTGCTGCTTCTCTGACCTGGCTGTGGCACACTTGGCAAGCTTCTCCTCTGTCTGGGTGTGCTGCTTCCTCATGTGAGCTGAGTGTGCCGGCCCTGCGTGCTTGCACTCGCATGTGAGCTGAGTGTGCTGACCCTCTGCACTTGGACTCATTGACATGGATGGGACATGTGCTGCTGAGTGGCAGACAGGACATCTGGCACTTTCCACCTACAGGGACTGCGTTCTCTGTGTTAGGAAGCTTGAAGATCAAATGAAAATGGGCAAAAAAAAACCTTTGTCTAAAAACCCACATTCTGGCATCTTTGTTTTCAAACTGTGCTTTACAGTTTTAGAAAAGTGTTAGGAGCTGGAGTGGAAGCTTGTTGGTGAGAGCACTTGACCCAAGGCCAAGTCCCAGGACCTGTATCAGGCAGGTGACTTAAGCTCCATGTGTGATGGGACACCTGGCATCACACAAGTAAACAAGTCATTTGAAAGAATCCTAAACATTTAAAAAATAATGGCTCAGCAGTCAGGGGCACTTGCTGCTCTTCCAGAGGACTGGGATCTGGTTCCCATAACCCACATGGTAGCTCACAACCATCCATAACTCCAGTTCCAGGGGATCCGATGCCCTTTCTGCTCTCCTTGGGCACTGTACATATGTGTATATACACACGAGCGCGCGCGCACACACACACATACAATAGAATGTCCTAATAACAAGGTTCAGGCCAGCAGAGTATATGGCGAGACTCTGGCTTAAAAAAATGTTTTTTGAGTCTTTACTAAACCTCATACACTGGCACATGCTTGTAGTATCATCTCTGGGGATACTGAGGCAGAAGGATCTCAGGCTCCTCATAGTCTCTATGTTAAGATCCTGACTCAAAAACAAACAAGCACAGTGTGGTGGCTGATACCTAAAATCCCAACACGTGGGACACTGGGAAGGAGGAAAGCTGGGTTTAAGGCCAGTCTTGGGCAGAGTGACACTGTCCCAAAAGTATACACACAAAATCCCAAACACAGAGAAGTACACTTTGAGTCTAGGTGGTGCACAGTCTGGTCATAGATGCAACCTTGTGTTTAGCGTTTTAAGTTTTTACTGGGGAAGCCTCTATCACTCTTGAGCTGCCAGCTCCCTGCTGTTATCATTCAATACACACTTTTTTACTGTTGGACATCCTGGTCCCATCAGTCACCAGCTGTAGAAGGTCCTTTGTAGAGTTATGTTCAGTCCTGGCCCTCAGTGGGGTGCAGTCCTGCCCCCCCTCCCCATTAAGCACTTGTGCCTGGTTATCTCTGTAAGCTGGCAGGAACAGAAAGCAGTCCTACAGAGAGGAGAGAATGGAAGTCAAAGCAATAAGGCGCAGATCCCAGGGGGCTGGATGTGTCAGGTAGCTTACTACAGATAGGGAGTGAGGCCAGTGGACAGAGACAAAGAATTCACACTCCTCGCTTGGGAGCTGCAGGTCTCTGTTGGTATATTTGTAAAAAAAAAAAAAAAAAAAAAAAAAAAAAGCCATGGGTGTTTGTTTTTCACAACCTGGAGACGAAGTCCCGAGACCCATGTGCTAGTTCTCTCCATCTGGTAAGAGCTTCCTGCTTTGTGGGTAGATGAGGCAGCTCTCTGCGGTGTCGTATATACCCACTGGCCCTGTTGCCTTAGGATTAGGTCTCCACTGTGGATTTAGGATACAGAAGTGTTGAGACTATAGTGTGGTCATATTCTCACTGTTTGTAGAGGGACATCTAGCAGGGAGGGTATTGGTCAGAGTGAAAGTTGGAAAACTGGGATGGACTATTGTGTTTGAAGCTTCCTTAGCAGGTCTGCACAGACTCACTAGACAGCGTTTTATTTCTAAAGAAGATTAACACATGCTGGCAAGATCACTGCAGACAAATGGTAAGTGTAACCTTCATCAGCCTTGACGCTCTGTCAGTGCTGCCTGAGTTAGCTCACTCACACCTGCTCACTTGTACAAGCCTCTGCTCTAGACAGAATGAAGGTGAGCTCTTCACAGCCGCCTTTCCACCAACTTGAAGCCTGAGCTCAGGGACCCTTCACCACGTTAAGCAGTAGAATGGAGTGGGGAGGTGGGCTGCTCAGCCTCTTCTAGGAGGAGGTGCTGCCTGCAGGTCAGCAGTCACTGTGTGCTCATCAAAGACTCCTCCAAGTCCTCAGAGGAGGCTTCCAGTGTCTAATGGAAACGTTGGCCTGAATTCCAGCTCCTTGACTTGACACATGGGTTTCAGTGTGGCCCAGCTGTTGATGACCTATGAGAGAAGATAGTCTATGTGGCTTCTTCAAGTAGACTGAACGCTTATTTTCTAAAGATGAGCATTCTGAGCTCATGGATATAAAAAACAAGAATGTCCACTTGGGAAGGTATTTCAAACGTCAGCAGGTCTCACCAAAAAGTGGAGGCAGTTCCAGCTGGTGAACACATGGCTTCAGCAGCAAAGGAGAGGACAGTTGACTGCCTGCCCTGGAGCCCAAGAGCCTCAGGGCAGTGCAGCAGGCTATCTAACTGTTGGAAAACTTAAGCCAGGGATAGAGGTTATATACCCACCTGCAGTCACCACATTTAGGAAGTAGAAATAAAGAAAATAAAAAGTTTAATGCTATGAGACCCCCATCTCAGAAAACCAAGAATGAAAGATTAGACAGACATGCACAAGCTTCATTTTGTCATCAGTTGGGTGATAATCAAATTTCAGATTTCCTTGAGGCTGAGTGCTTTAAAACCCTTGTAGTCTGGGCTGTTGCATTGAATGGAAAATACCAGAAGAAAAAGCTAAGTTTGTAAAAATGAAGGTCTTGGTATATGCGGGGTTCCATCAGGAATGATTGACACTTTGAAGGCAGCTAATGTAAGATGGCCTAAGAAGTCTCTGTTCTCAGTGGTGTGTGTGTGTGTGTGTGAGGGAGGGATGTGTGAGTGCTGCTCCTCCCTGTTCTTCAGATCATGATCAGAAGCATCTTCCTGTTTCTGGATCGAACCTACGTCCTCCAGAATTCCATGCTGCCTTCTATCTGGTAAGTCCACCCTGACCCCTGGGCCTCCTGCAGACCTGCAGAGTTCTCTTGTTAGAGCATGGTGTCTTCACGGAATAGACTCCCACGACTCCTGGGCTATATATAGGCTGAGGGAGCAGGGTTAATTTGTGGTCATTTCATATCTGCTTTCTGTGGAAACAGTTACAGCAACAGTGGTTGCTGGAGACAGTATGGGTGCAGGGGTGGGGGGAGGAAGGGATGCAGAAGGGGGCAGAATCAGTGGTGATTCCCATAATCTTGATACCGTTGAGGCTCACGGAAGGAGAATGGTGAAACATAGGCCAAAGATGATAGGCCCAACAATAGCAATTCGATAATTGAGTGCCTGTGTGGCACAAGATATCTCATTATCTCCTTGGGGTAGTGAGCTTGGCCTATCTAGGAATTAACCTCATTTATGGTAGAGGCATAAACATCCTGGACTGGCCCAACAAGCCAGTTGGTAGGAGGACTCTTAAAGATCTGGGTATCACTGGCAAACAGCATTTTGGGGCTGGTGCGTGTAGCACACGTGAAACTCTAGAGGATCAAAGGTAAGCCAAAGCCTGTTGTGCTTCTCCATCAGGGACATGGGCCTAGAGCTGTTTAGGAACCACATCATCAGCGACAGGATGGTGCAGAGTAAGACCATTGATGGGATCCTGCTGCTGATTGGGCGTGAACGAAGTGGAGAGGCTGTGGACAGGAGTCTGCTTCGGAGTTTGCTAAGCATGCTCTCAGATCTCCAGGTGAGGCCTTGGTCTTGAGCATTTGTGCTTGCGCCAAAGTAAAGGCAGGCTTCAGAGCTGTAAGTGGGGACTAGTACCCAGAAGTATGAGTGGACATCCCGATTGTCTAGTCCTTAAGGAGAGTGATGGAGGCCTGTGGTACAGTCTGCACGGAGCTGCAAGAGAAGCGCCTGATAAGAACCAGTGCTTGAAAAGGAAGGTTTCTGTGCTCAAGCTCATCAGGAGCTGCTTGTTTCCTAGGTGTACAAAGACTCATTTGAGCTGAAGTTCTTGGAAGAGACTAACTGTCTATACGCTGCTGAAGGCCAGAGGCTGATGCAGGACAGGGAGGTGAGCTGTGCGGCCGACTGCATTTGGCTGTAACCCACTCCTTGGGCCTGCTGCCCTTTTGTATGTATACATTTGCCAAAGTCTCTGGAGTCTTTGGGAGAGAACTGCTTGCTGTACAAAGGAGTTAATTTCTTTCCCTTAGAAGCTTTCTTTCTTTATTTCCCCTCCCCTAAGTATTTTCTAAAATAGCGATGTTTAAGCAAGCCTATGTCTAATGTCTGAGCCTATGTCTAAGCAAGAAGATAAAGAGCTAATCTTAAAAATCAAACATGTCACTGTGTAAAGCATTGGTGAAGAATGTATGTGAAGAAGCCTAGATAATAACAGCAGTGTCACCTCAGCCCCTCTGAGCAGCTTCTTAGGTCTAGAGTCCAGTCCCAAGGGAGTGATGAGTCCTATGTGGAGCCACCTGCCCCTGCCAAGATGGGCCCAACCCATCAGATCACAGTTTAGCTGCAGCCGTGCTAGCTAAGGTGGCACTGAGGACAAGCGATGGCTGTCTGCAGTTGCCGTGACTGCAGGGGAGGGAGGATGTCACCGCTGACAGATCCGTGTGATCCATGTGTACAGGTTGCTAGTAAGCTTTGGCTGTCTCCCCAGGTACTGATACTAACTCACCCATCGTGGCCCACTGGTATTTGTCCCCCCGCACTTGGTAGTAAGCCGTGAGAGTGGCCTGGGCCCTGCCTGGTTAGAGGGGCTTCTCAGTGGCAGTCTGTTAGCGAGTGAGTGGGTTTGCTTCTCTCTCTCTTTTTCTCTATTTTTTGAGGAAATTTTATGTATAATGTGAGAAGTCTTTGTCATTGATGTGTTAAATGTTTTTTTTGGAAGGTTCCAGAATACCTTAACCATGTGAGCAAACGTCTAGAAGAGGAAGCAGACCGAGTGATCACCTACTTAGACCACAGCACACAGTAAGTAAGCCCTGCACTGACTCCTCAGTCCCCACAGCCACGGCCTGCTGGCCTCACACTGAGGCTATGGCCATGCTTCTGGCTGCACCCAGTACTCTGAGACTCTGCTCCCAACACCGAGCTTTGCTTATAATGTGTGCACTCAGCAGTTACACACTGGATTTCTTACCACGAGCTATCTCAAGAGGACTCAGGAAGGAGAGCGACTCCCTCAGCGCCTGAGTGCTTTGTTTGCCTGATAGAACTTCACTGAGCACCAGGCTCTTGTCTTTCTAGCCTCTTGTTCTTCTAAGGTTTTGTGAGTCCATTTCCTGTGCAGGGTGTGGTGATTCGAGTGTGAGCACAGGTGCCTGAGGGAGGAGCCAGCGGTGTGAGATCCCGAGAGCTAGGGGGCTGGGGTGCAAGAGCAGTGTGCACTCTTTAGCCACTGTCCACCCATGTCTTCATGGCCATGATTCTCATGAAACAGTACACAGTTTTCTCTTTTCATTTGTCTTTTCCTCTAGACTCCAGGTCGATGCAGTGTTTGTGCAAGATGTGTTATGCACTACTGTGAGGAGATGGAGACATGGGGGTGGGGCACAGAGGAGACAGTGAAACTCCCGTCCTTTGGGGTTTGGGGACAAGAGGAAAGAAAGGGTCAGATCCCAGGAGGCATAGCATGCAAGTTCAGGACAGCACCTTTTTTAAAAGAGCATTGTGTTCTCCATTTCCAGAGGGGGCACCATGGGTCCCAGTACAGACCTGTGCTGGGAGAGGCTGGGTTCCACCTGTAAAGAGACTCTCTTCTAAGGATCACTGGTCAGTAAAAAAAACTATAGCCCATGAGCTGAGGCCGAAAATAGGAGCTCAGATACCTGGCAGGAATAGAGACTTCTGGGAAATAAAAACATGGGAGACCCCACCCCCCCGAAAACTGAGAAAACAGATGTTTGAAGACAAGGAGGGAAACCGACCATGCAGCTGAACTCTGGCTGCAATAAAGGGGGTAATAAGTTAAAAGCAAGGCAAAGCTTTGTGGCCTAAGCATTTATTAATAAATAGTCTAAGAGTCATTATTGCTGGGAATTAAGTGAAAAACTAGATTTTATACATGGTGCCAATGTAGAGAATATAATCCAAACCTTTTAATTTCATATTCAGTTATTAGGAGTCAATATTTAAGGGGATTAGATGTTCAGGAATAAAATGGATATTTACATCTGCCTGGTGGAGGCGATGAGTTAAGGGGAGGCCATAGGAGGCTGAGTGTTAGCAGCCAGAGAGGAGCAGAGGCTACACTGACTCCCCAGAAGTGGAGCCTTAGGCCACTCATTTCTGAACTCCATTTCCATGGAGGGTGGGATATAATCCTGCCTTTTGCCATAGGTGCTATGAGGTTTAAATTTGCTAAAAAGTTCCTTGTAAAAAGTTGGTGTACACCTTTAATCTAATGCTCAGGAGGCAGAGAAGCGGGTGAATCTCTGAGTACAAAACTATACTCATCTACGTCGTGAATTTCAGGCCAACCAGGGCTACTTAGGGAGACTCGGATGACGCTGCCTGAGTCCAGTCCCTGGGACCCAAGTAGCAGAAGGAAAGCGTTGAGTCCTGAAGGTTCCTCTGCATCTACACACATGCTGTGGTGTGTGCGCAATGCATCATTTCAAACACTGATACAGGGTACTGAACCCCAGTAGTGTTCCTTATAAACTCTTGAACAAAGACACGCGTACAGTTAATCACTCTCTGTGCTCTTCTGAAAAGAGAAAGTGAGTTAGAATAGAAGAGACAGCCAGGAAGCTGGTGTGGTGGGGCTCGAGGGAAGCCAAGGGAGGTCCGCAAGCCTGTGGGTCTCCATAGTGAGTTCTGTACAGATCCTGTCTCAGAGAGAAGAGTGGCTGGGCTGGGGATGAACCAGGAAGGCCATTTCTGTACCTGTGACTGCAGGGGTCAGCCTCTGTTCTGTGTGGCTCATGAGCCCAGACCTCACAGTGGGCTGTTTCCATGAGCAGAGTCCTTCCCGATAACCATGGGCCTGAGGATGGTCAGGGTGAGGAGTGTCTCAGACCTAGAGTAGCAGATGAGACAATTGCCGGTCCCTCCTGTGATACAGAGGTGAGGATCAGGCTGACAAGCACAGTGGAAGGCAGAGTGTGTGGGGAGACTGTGGGCCATAGTGAAGGAGAGAGGTCAGAGTCTGGATCCCCATGTAGTTGGTAATGTGCCACAGAAAATACTTAAGCCCATAGATCCTAGGCCTGCTAGTACCTCAGCATCCTGCCCGGCAGGCCAGCGTGAGGGTGAACATGGTGCGGAATGCCAGAGTAGGCGCTGATAGGACTGGAGGCTGCACTGCTAGACCGCATCCCTGGGCTCCCGCCACAAGACTCCAGACTGCCCTAGAGTTTACATGTGTGATTCAGGAGGCTTTAGCAAGTGACATCCGGGGCCAAACTGTGACGGGCAGAGGAAAAAGTCAAAACCCAGGGTGCCGTACCCATGTACCTACACCAGCCAGGCAGGCAGACCATTTCCTGTGGACCTGCTGTGTTATTCAGCAGCTTGTGTTTAGAAATGCTGCTGCAAGAGCCAGGCAGATGTTATAATCCCAGCACTAGGGAGTGGAGACAGACCAGCGTGGCCTGTGTATTAAGATCTTGTCTAATGAAAAGAGTAAATTGAATTGAAATCTGGGTTAGAATCATCAGCAAAAGCCATAATTAATAATCAGTGTAATAAAATCTTAGGTTTTAGCCCTCGGTCCAAGTGGCTGTTAGATGCCTGCTGTGTCTTCAACTCTCACCTCAACAGCTAACCAGCCTCTGTACTGACATCATCTGGTTTGCTTTTACAGAAAACCGTTGATTGCCTGTGTGGAGAAACAGCTGTTAGGAGAACATTTGACAGCAATTCTACAGAAAGGTAGGTTTCCCCAATCATGAGTGATTTTACAGTGAGTTTTAACCTTTAACTTGTGAAACCCTGTGAGCATTATATATAACTTCACAAATGGTCAATTGTATAGGACAAACTATTGTGACATGTGTTTATTAAGTATGTTAGCCCTCAAAGGAATTCATAGTTAAATGATACGACTGGGATCAAAGGTGGGCACCACCACACTTGCCTTGTAACTTGCTTGGATTTTGTATTTTTTAACTAAACATTAAAGAACTTTGCTGGCTGGGCACTGGTGGCACACACCTTCAGTCCTAACACTTGGAAGGCAGATGGATCTCTTGAGTTTGAGACCAGCCTGGTCTACAGAGTGAGTTTCAGAACAGCCAGAGCTATTACACAGAGAAACATTATCTTGGCGAAAGCAAACTGTAGGCTGGTGATTTTCAGCCCTGCTTGGCTAAACAACCTTGGAAGGTTTTTCTTTTGTGAAGTAATTGTTCCTCGTAGAGAGTACCATCATATAGAATACATATGTGCAGCATGTCAGTGCATGATACAGTGTGTGCTGATTATAGTTCAGCCATCAGTATCTCCAGTATCAGTGCCTCATGCCATTTCCTCATTTGCCACCTTCAGTCTCCTCTGTTCTAGTTCTTCATAAACTGTACACTAGGTTACCATGAGCATACGTAGAAATCTAGGCTCTTCCCAGAGGGAGATTTAACTGGAGAGAGCTAGGACTTAGATCGGTAGATAGCTCTGGTGTCTTGAGAAGAACTGTGGGAGGAACTCAAGTTTGTCTTTAGAGGGCATTACACCACTTTGTACATAACATTAAAGCCATAGCCCACCCACTTCCTATGCTCTGTACTTGTTGGGTTTTGTGTCCATTGGTTTAGTGGTTTTTTTTTTAATTTTTTATTTATTTATTATATGTAAGTACACTGTAGCTGTCTTCAGACACTCCAGAAGAGAGCGTCAGATCTTGTTACAGATGGTTGTGAGCCACCATGTGGTTGCTGGGATTTGAACTCTGGACCTTCGGAAGAACAGTCTAGTACTCTTACCCACTGAGCCATCTCACCAGCCCCGGTTTAGTGTTTTTTGTTGTATTTTCACAGCGATTGTACACCTCCAGAAATTATAATGAACACAGCCACTCTTTTGTAACACTTGGATACCAATGTAACTTGTTAAAACTTAATTGTTCTTGTCACCATTCACTGTTTAAGGTCGTATGGCTGTGATTGATGGGAACTGTGGCTGTGATGGGAACTGTGGCTCCTCCTTCCTTGTGCTCTGAGTATCTGGAGATTCAGCTCTAAGGCAGTGCCACTCCTGCTAGTGGCTGGGAGACTCTGCTTTGCCAGGCACTCGTGCTGGTCTCTGTGAGACACGTGGAAGCAGGACCACCATACAGTAGCCAAGTAAACCAGGACAGGAGGAAGACTGTGTCAGGCCTCTGCCGCCATGGTCTGCCTTCATGGACAGCAGTCCTGTGAGGCTACCATTCCACTTTGCATGTAGAAGACCAAGGCCACATAGCCGTGCTGCCTAAGCACTGTAGTTTGTGTCCCAGTCTGCATGGATGGGTTTCCCAGTAAACCACACACAAACCTACCCAAGTGCACATTCACACTCAGTGCTCTTTTCATTTAACTAAGAGCAGATGCATTCAGAACTTGGGTTGGGTGCTTTTACAAAGTCAGAATTAGAGGACAGGTGTGATAAGACAGCTGTTAATCCCAGCACCGGACAGAGACAGGTGGATCTCTGTGAATCTGAGGCCAGCCCGATTTGCATAGCAAGTTCTAGGACAGTGAGGACTATATAAAGAAACATTATCTTTTAAAAAAATAAAAATAAGAGACAGTTGGCCAGCAAAGTATCAGGGTTGAGGAAGATGTTTGCTACCAAGCTTGGTAGAATCAAGTTCAGGTCTTAAAAGGAGAGTCATTTCCTACAGTTTATCTTTGACTTCTATGCATGCATTTATACAGATGTAATTTTTTAAAATTTTTCTTTAAGGAGTATATCCTTAGTGGAACATATCCTAAGAATAACAGGATATAAAAATAATCTAAGGCTGGGATAAGCTCAGTGATATGGCGCTCACTTAGCACGGGGTGTATGCAACACAGTCAAAGGTAGAATATGTATTTAGTCTGTGTGAGGCCTGGGACCAAGCAACACAAGGAAAAAGACAAGAATTCCTAAAATTATTTTAGAAATAATATTAGCTAAGCATAGTGGTGCATCCCAGCACACAGGAGGCAGAATCAGACAGATCTTAGTGAAATGGAGGCCAGCCTGGTCAATATAGTGAGTTTTAGGTTAGCCAAGAATACAATGTGAAAACTTGCCTTTAAAAAGATTAAAAAGGGGGCTGGAGAGATGGCTCAGCGGTCATGAGCACTGACTGCTCTTCCAGAGGTCCTGAGTTCAATTCCAAGCAACCACATGGTGGCTCACAACCATCTCTAATGGGATCCGATACCCTCTTCTGTTGCATCTGAAGACACCTACAATGTACTCATATAAGTTAAATAAATCTTTTTTAAAAAAGATTTTTTAAAAATGCATTTAATAGTTTTGTCCACTCAAAATCTGGTAACAATGCCCAGTGTGCTAGTATGAGTACCTGTAATGGGCACAGCATGGCTTGTAGGTAACTGTCTCCACTAAGGAAACTGGAGAGCTGTTTGGAGAATGCATAATTGCAGATGTAGGACAGGAAGGACAGAAGGAAGCCTCAGCATTCTAGGGACATTGTTTCTAAGGTCTCTGGGGTCACCCAAGTGGCCTTAGAGCCATCAGCAAGCTCTTACTAAGAGAACCGGGCGTGGACTGGCGAGATGGTCCTGAGTTCAAATTCCAGCAACCACACAATAGCTCACAACCACCTGTAAAGGGATCGGACTCCCTCTTCTGGTACATCTGAAGACAACTACAGTGTACTTGTAATATTAATAATAATATAATATAATATTTATAACAATAAATCTTTGGACTGGAGCAAGTGAGGCCGACCAGAACAAGTGCAGAGGTTGACCAAAGCATCCTAAAAATTCAATTCTCAGCAACCACATGAAGGCTCACAACCATATGTACAGCTGCAGTGTATTCACATACATAAAATAAATAAATCTTTTAAAAAAAGACGACGACAAGGCGTAACCCTACAGCAATACAGCACAATGACTGAAATTCATTTTGTGTTCTTAACATCTGGGAGTTCAAAATGGCACAGAAAAGAATTATTATTATTATTATTTTAAAGATTTATTTATTATTATATGTAAGTACACTGTAGCTGTCTTCAGACACACCAGAAGAGGGAGTCAGATCTTGTTACAGATGGTTGTGAGCTACCATGTGGTTGCTGGGATTTGAACTCTGGACCTTCAGAAGAGCAGTCGGGTGCTCTTACCCACTGAGCCATCTCACCAGCCCCAGAAAAGAATTATTAAAAATTAAAATGAATAATTATAAGACTAAAGAGTTGGCTGGAGCGGTGGTGCACACAGTGGTTACAGCTGTTGTGAGCGCACACAGGACCAGAGCTCACTGAGCTCACACGTGGTAGACAACTCACACCCACCGTAACAGACTGTAGAGCATTCAGGACTCCTGTCTGCCTTCTGAAGGCATTCAGTCTCATTTGAGCACACACACACACACTCACACTCACACATTGTCACAGTATATAATTTACTAAATTCTTGTGAGAAAATAGTAAACTGTGTTTGTAAAACTTTATTCTAAATGTTATTACGGGGCTCTGGAGGAGTCTTAGGAGCACATGCTGGCCATGCATGCATTAGGACCTAAATTTGGATTCCCAGAGTCCACATTAAGAAGCCACCTGTAACCACAGCACTGGGATGGCAGAGACAAGAGGAGCTCTACTGCCAGCCAGTCTGCTGCGTCGGTAAGATCCAGAGTTGGGGGAGAGTCTGTCTGACATTTAAAAAGCAAGCACAGCACAGCTGAAGGATGGCTGAGGGAAACATCACCTCAGGCTCTGGATCCCGGTGAACATGCGTACACAGTTATACACACACCTACAGATGTATGCGCAAACACACGAGCACGTGTGTACACAGTTATACACACACCTACAGATGTATGCGCAAACACACGAGCACGTGTGTACACAGTTATACACACACCTACAGATGTATGCGCAAACACACGAGCACGTGTATACACAGTTATATTAGAAAAAAAGTTTCAAAAAGTAAAAGGCCCTTAAAAATGTTAGGACATTATTTAGGACTTCTAGGAGATAAAATTGTACAAAAGTTAAAGCTTATTTGCATGTTTGGTTCAGAAGTAGTTTGGAAGCGTCAAGCATCTAGACCTAGCTTAGCACCTGTGTGTGCAGACACTGCCCAGTGGGGGAAGGCTTGTTTGTTTGTTTGTTTGTTTGTTTGGAGAAATCTTTTTTGTTAATTTGTATTTTTGTTTTTCCGAGACAGGGTTTCTCTGTGTAGCCCTGCTGTCCTGGAACTCACTCTGTAGACCAGGCTGGCCTCGAACTCAGAAATCCGCCTGCCTCTGCCTCCCAAGTGCTGGGATTAAAGGCGTGCGCAGCCACCGCCCAGCTTGAAGACTGGCGTCTTAAGTGCCTTGAGCACCTAGGTCTACAACCGGACTCTCTGATGCCCTCTTCTGGCCTCTGTAGGCACTGCATAAATATTTGCATGCTTAGATGACATGAAATAAAATCATAAAACGTAAATAACTGATTAAAAATTCTAAAATGCCATATTGAATACATGAAATATTGGATAAATACTTATTTGTCTTATAATTTATTATGTGAATCAAATTAATCAACTAAAAACCTAAAGTTGACTCAATTTCAATTTAGATTTATGCATCTGAGTGTTTAGCCTGCATGTATGTATGTGCACCACATGTATGCAGTGCCCACAGTGATCAGAAGAGTATCATATCTCCTAGAACTAGAGTTAGAGATACTTGTGAGTCACCATGTGGGTGCTGGAAACCAAACCTAGGTCCACAAGGATAGCAAATGCTTTTAACTGCTGAACTATCTCTCCAGCCTCTGAAATAGTCTTTTAAGGAATGTTTTTCTGACTGATAGACAAAGCCTCAGATAATTTACACCATGAACTTCTCATAGTAAAACACTTGTCTAAATGTTTTTTGGCTCATTACCTTTGTGAGATCAGGGCTTTAGTGAAATGAGAAGTAAACAGGGCATTCCCGATGCACTCAGGAGGGCGGGGCTCGCCTCCAAGTCTGCAAGCCACATCCTTACTATGTGGTGACACTGTCCTGGTGACACTTGTGAGGGCTTGCCTTCCTGCTGTGACTTGTCTTATGCATCCCACTAGGCCTAGAGCACCTGCTGGATGAGAACAGGGTGCCCGACCTCACCCAGATGTACCAGCTCTTCAGCCGGGTGAAAGGAGGGCAGCATGCGCTGCTGCAGCACTGGAGCGAGTACATCAAGGTACACGCATGCTGGCCTTCCCTCCACCGTGCAGTGGCCACCTGCAGTACAATAGTAACAGCTTCCTGTCGTTCTCGCACATGCTCACTCAGTCACACATTCACTGGCTCATCTGCTCCCTGTGAACTAGTACATACTTTGGTCTAGCAGTCCGGTCTGCCTCCTGCTGTGTGTCCCTCACTTGCCAGTATAGTAGCACCATTCAGCATCTTTGAGGACAGTCGCCTGGGGCTGATCCAGGACCTCTGAATGCCAGGCACCACCTGCTTAAGGGGATACTAGAGCTATCCATAGTCATGTCCACATGCAGAGTGGAAAAAAATGGGTGACACCATGTTGTGAGACAGCAAAAGACACACTTTGCTTCTTAAGCCTGGTGCTGACTTAGTTGTTTCTTGTTTCTGTAGACCTTTGGAACAACCATTGTCATCAATCCTGAGAAAGACAAAGACATGGTCCAAGACCTGCTGGACTTTAAGGACAAAGTGGACCACGTGGTGGAGGTGTGCTTCCAGAGGAACGAGCGCTTCATCAACCTGATGAAGGAGTCCTTCGAGACGTTCATCAACAAGAGACCAAACAAGCCTGCAGAGCTCATTGGTATCAAAACAGCCCCAGCCACCTCTCATGTTTTACATTTAGGCAAATACACTGACACTACTCATGTGTGTTCCTGCTCAAGTGGGACTCAGAGGGCTTGCAGGAGCCCGTGCCCCATGAAGTCATATGGCCTGAACTCAGCTTGGCAGCAGGCACCTTTACCCACTGAGCCACCATGCTGGCCTCTTAGGTACTTCATAAACAGAAGAATGCCAGGTGTAGGCACGTGTCTTTACTTGAGCACTCTTTGGGTGGAGGGCAGGTGGATCTCTGTGAACTCCAGGCTAGCCTTATCTACATAGCAAGTTCCCGACCATACATGGTAGGGCCTTGTCTCAAAAAAGAAAATGGCTGGAGGTGGTGGCGCACGCCTTTAATCCCAGCACTCGGGAGGCAGAGGCAGGCAGATTTCTGAGTTTGAGGCCAGCCTGGTCTACAGAGTGAGTTCTAGGACAGCCAAAGTACACAGAGAAACCCTGTCTCGAAAAACAAACAAACAAAAAAACAAACAAAAACACTCAAAAAAGAAAGAAAGAAGAAGAAGAAGAAGAACCTCCAATATTCTTCCAGATCGCGTGCTTGAGGAGATTCAAGCCTTGTTAGAATACTCAGGAAGCTCACTTGTCAGACAGGATGAGAGGGTTGGTAAGCCAGGTTGTGGAAGGGCTCTAGAACTAACTGCCTTTAAAGGTCAGTGCTGCTCCCTGTCCTGAGCAGACCCCCAAGCAGGTGTATTCAGGGAGGCCACTGCTCCAACTGCTGCTGTGTCTACTTACTTCTTGTCATACTTGAAACGAACCCCCAGACCCCATCCCCCAGTTAGGAAAAGTATCACTGCATTTCTAGAAGGGCAGAAAGTGACATGTGATCCTAGTACTGGGGAAGGACAGACAGACAGACAGACAGATCTCAGAAGCTCACTGCAGCTGACCTACCCCTATCGGTGAGCTTCAGATTCAGTGGCAGACCGTGTCTCAGAAAATAAGATAGAGAATTGGTTGAGAAAATGTCCCAAGACCTACCCTGGCATCTACAACCACACAATCTATATCCATATATAGATATAGATAGATACATCACTTTTTTTAAAAAAAGGAAGAGAACTAATAAAGAGCCAGAGAAAGCCATCGGCAGTTTAACCAGACTGGTGCTTCCATGGAGGCTAACAACCCAGGGGAGTGTGGGCCTCGGGAAGCCATGGGCTCTGCTCTCTCAGCCGTGACTGTTTCCACTATCAAGGGTGACTGTTTCCTCAGAAGCGAGAGGCCTCGAGTGCTCACCTCATCCTTGAGACCTGAGACCTCAAGGAGAGTTCCCTGAGAAAGTCAACTACAGTTCTTACAGCAGATTTTAAAAGGGTCCGTTCTGGTGCCTGTGGCAATGTGTCCTAAAACCCATGTATGAAATCTAGGGTTAGAAAAGAAAGCCTGCTTTTTAACACACTTGGGGGGGGGGGGGAGGCAGCTGGAGAGATGCCTCAGTTTACCTCACTGCTACTCTGGATTCCCATAGACCTGGATTCTGTCCTCTAAAGGCACCAAGCGCATACATGGTACATCACATGCATGGTGACATGGCTGGAGAGATGGGTTGGGAGCACCTGTCGCTCTTCCAGAGCTCAGCTTCCAGCCGGCAGCTGTTTATAACGAAGCTTCAGAGGGTCCAGTGCCTGCTCTTCCCTGGCTCCTGCTGGGACTGGCAGAGAAATTAACCCATACACATGAATAAAATTCATCTTTAAATATAAAAAAAATTAAAACTCAATCTGAGACCATTTTTTTAAAAATTATTTTACTCTGTGAATTTGTTAAAGTTCTGGAAAGATGCATTCTCATTACCTTGAGACAACTTGTCTTTAAAAGGCAGTTTGCTTCCTGGAGCACTAAAAGGAGCTGGTGGGAGGGGTTCTTGTGTGGTTTTCTCTGTTGCTGTGATGGGGTCAGCACCCAAGGCCTGTGTGTCCAGTTGTCTCCTCTGCTCTGGTCCCACAGCCCTTTTCTGATTGGAACTCTTGCTCTTCCAGCCAAGCACGTGGACTCAAAGTTACGGGCCGGCAACAAAGAAGCCACAGATGAGGAACTGGAGAGGATCCTGGACAAGATCATGATTCTCTTCCGTTTCATCCATGGTGAGGAAGGAGGGGCTGTGGGGCCAGACGAGCCTGCAAACCTGCATTCAGAGGGAAAAATGGTCCCCGAACACGGAAGTAGTACTCAAGGAGATTTTTGTCCATGGAGTGTAGCAGGTAAACCAGGAATCTCTCTCAGGTCTTGGTTTTCCTGTTTGCACAGGTAAAGATGTCTTTGAAGCGTTTTATAAGAAAGACTTAGCAAAAAGGCTGCTGGTGGGGAAGAGCGCGTCGGTGGACGCGGAGAAGTCCATGCTGTCGAAGCTCAAGCACGGTGAGCTCAGGGTGGGCCGTCCCCAGGGCCGCGGGCGGGCGGGCGGGCGGGCCCCATGCCCGCTCCATCTCACCCCTCCTTCACATACGCAGAGTGCGGAGCTGCGTTTACCAGCAAACTGGAGGGCATGTTCAAGGACATGGAGCTCTCCAAAGACATCATGGTTCACTTCAAGCAGGTGAGCTCGGTGGGTCTGAGTCGTTACAATAACACCGGATCACACTGGAGCATGCGACACTGTGTTGTAAAAATTATACGATTTCCAGGCCAGGGATGAGGGGGGCACACGTTTAATCCCAGTGCTTGTGAGGCTGAGGCAGAGACAGACAGATGGATCTCTTAGTTTAAAAGCCAGCCTGTTTTCTACATAGCAAGTTGCAGGGCAGCCAGAGATACATAGAGAGATATTGTCTCAAAAATATATATATATATGTATGTATGTGTGTGTGTATATATGTGTGTGCGTGCACACACACACAATTACACACACGTATCATTTCTTCTTGAGTGCACTGTGGATCTGTTTACTGACTTGGCTCTCTCTGTTTTTAGCATATGCAGAACCAGAGTGCGCCAGGCCCCATTGACCTCACGGTGAACATACTCACCATGGGCTACTGGCCCACGTACACACCCATGGAAGTGCACCTCCCTCCAGAGGTGAGTGCTCAGCTGCTGATCAAGCCCACTTAGGCCAGATCTTACCTTAGTGCTGGGAGAGAAAGGTTTTCAAGGCACCCCCTCCTTCTGTAGCCTGGGAAGTGGTGTTTGAAAATGGCCTCTTCAGTCCCAGTGAGAGGCGCCCTCCCCAGAGCCTGCGTGCTCTTCTCTCCATCAGCAGCACCTGTGTAAGTGGCAGCTCACCTGGCTGATCCTTGCTTCCCAGAGCAAGGTGGTGATGAGTCTTGGTCATGGTGTGTTTAGGGTCTTATGTATTGGCTGTGATTTGAAGTATTATGAAGAACCTGAAGTGGGCCATGGAGCCGTGGGCTCAGTGAGGCTAAAATCCAAATGCCTAAAGCATCAGTGATGCCAAGAGAAGGAGGAGCAGGATAGGCCTCCTGGTCAGCGATTCTATCCTAATCATGAGCAGAGGCTCTGGAACTGCAGGGCCAGAGCAACAAGAGTAAGGCTGGGCCCTGCAGCTCTTTCTGGTGGGACCTGGTCACCACTCCCTGCTGAAACTCTTTAGTTCTAAGACTGGTTGCTCGATTTCCTTGTTTGGCCCTCACTGGTCTCTGTAGCCTTCTGTTTGTTGCATCTCTGTCCTAACCTTCCTCACAACACAGAGACCGGCTTGCAGCTCAGCAAGCAGCTTGCATGTCTGCTTTTCCCTTGGCTGGACATGGTGCCCTGTGCTTCCATCTTGCACTCACTGAACCTGACTAGAGTGGTTCCTCCCACTCCCTGAGTGCTGCCTGCACCACCATTTGCCAGAGGCCTCAGGTTTATTTTGTTTGAGGTAGGTTTGCGCCATGTTGCCTCTGTCCTGGTAGCTATGCTTGGTCCTGTCCTCTGAGAATCCTCTCTCCTACCCAGTGAGCCTCTCAGGACCCTGTGCTGTTTTCATTTGTTCTATAATGTCCAAACATATCCAAAGTGTGCAGGGTAATTCCTAGGATGCCGGTGTTTGGCCCTGGCTGTGGAGATGGCGTCTCCTTCCTGCTCTGTGAACTCAGTGATGCCCTTGCCCTCACTGCCTCAGTACAGGCCACCCAGGATTATTCCCCCAGTCCCTCAGGTCAGGAGCTACTCACTGATACAAGCCCTTCAGCCAAGCTCTGCCAGCTGGCTGCAGTACGTCTCCATGGCTGCATGGTTAATCTGAGTGGCCTGAGGACCAGCATAGACTAGTGAGGCCTGCCTCGCTCGGCATGTGTCTGTGAGAGGAGTGTGTCAGGAGACCCTGCCCTCCCTGAGTCGGTTGATGGATTCAGATGGTGATGACTGAAGATGGTTGTGGGATTGTGGGAATCCGTGGAGTTGGTGGTGTGGCCCCTGTACACTGGCTCTGCTCCCTTTGCTTCACTTCTGTTTCCTGGCCACTGGGAGGGGAGCGACACAGCCTTACTGTGCCACACCTTCCCTCCAGGGCCCTTCCACCTTGCCATGGGCCTAAAAGTGGTGATAGCACCCAACTCTGGACTGAAACCGACCCAAAGTGCACATTCCTTTCCAGCTGTTGTTCTCAGGTATTTGTCACAGCAATGACCACTGACCCGCTGCTGTGGCACCCACTCCCCAGGGCACGCAGGCAGGACCTCATCTCAGCCTCTGGGTCTGTGTTCCACAGAGCTGTTGAGGACCGTGCTCATCTGCCGCCTGAGATGATCCCTGTCGAATCGGCCTTACTGTGATGAATGGGTTGGTTGTCCAGTTCCATCTGTTTAGAAGCTAACATTCTGCTCTAGGGAAGAACGCTCTCTCTACTTGGTATATCTGTGTGTAGGTCTGTCACTGAACTCACATGGTGGGTTCTTAGTGACTTATTTGATGCCCACACCATCCAGAGCTTGCGGCGGGCTCCCTAGGCCTTTTCCATATCCTCATTGTCTGTGGGGACGTTTTTGTTTTGTAGCAGGTCTTAGAGCCTTACCTAATACTGTATTTTTTTCAACTGTGACAAAATACACCTTCACATAGAATTTTCCATCTTAGAGATAGAAGCCCTGTCCCCTCAGGTGGCCTAACCCTGTCTCCTCCCCATGGGCAGCAGCCACTGTCTGCTTTCTGTTTGACTTGCCCCTGATGTCCGTGTTCGGAGCTCACACGTGATATGTACATCGATGAGTTCCTTGTGCTACCGTGTGTGGTGCTGCCGTGTTCCTCTTTAACTCTGTGGACAGACACTTGGCTCAGCCATTCACTGAATGGTGGGCCTTCAGGGTCTTTCTGCCTTGGACTGTCACGATGTGTCTATGAAGATGGGTATGAACCCCGTGGTCACTTCTGGACAGGTAGCTGAAACAGATCTTCCTGGCCTTAGTTGCTGAGCAGTGAGGATCGATCAGCTCCTCGGCTCTCGTGCTCCTTTCTTAGCATCCTGCAGTAGGCGAGAGGTGGTGCCTGCCTGATGTAGGCAGTACTTCCTGAGGATGATGCTAAGCATCTTTTTAAAGTATTTTTTTATTTAATATATATTACTGCTCTGTTTTCAGACACACCACAAGAGGGAATCAGATGCCACTAAAGATAGTTGTAAACCACCATGTATGTGCTGGGAATTGAACTCAGGACCTCTGGAAAAGCAGTCAGTGCTCTTAACCACTGAGCCATCTCTCCAGCCTTAGCCCTATTAGGCATCTTTTCGTGTGTGTATGTTGGCCAAGCTGTCTTGTCAAAGCCCTCTTCTGAGTTGTCTTTTGTTGTTTTAAGCATCTTCACATGTTCCAGACTCTTGACTCTTACCAGAGTATGGATGTAATCTACAGATACTTTCTCTGTGAGCTCTCTTTGACTTTCTTGAAAGCATCCATCTTAGTTTATTTTCTGTTGCTGCAACAGAATTCCTGAGACTGATAATTTAGTTCTCAAGTCTGGGAAGGGCAAGGTCTAAAGGCTACCTGTGATAAGGGGGTCAAGTAGAGTAAGGGTTCAGGAAAGACTGCCAGCCAAGACGCTGGTGGCTGCTAACCCACGCGCACTCCCTTGGTGCCCTTTGAAGTAAGTCATTGGCAGTAGGTGCTCTGCATTCACCCGTGCATGTCCGGGCTAGCCTTCTGTCCCTGGCAGTAGGTGCTCTGTATGCACCTGTGCATGTCCGGGCTAGCCTTCTGTCCCTAGCAGTAGGTGAAAGAAACCACTTAGAGCTGTGAGGGTTCCTTTGTTCTCAGTCTCAGAGATTGTAGCCCAAGCTACTCAAGGAAACCCTGTGCTGAAGAAGAAAACAAACAAACAAACAAAGCTCTCTGTCACTGTCAGGGTGTGCTGATGTCTCCTGTATGTCTGTTGCTTGGCAGATGGTCAGACTTCAGGAAGTATTCAAGACGTTCTACCTGGGCAAGCACAGTGGGCGGAAGCTGCAATGGCAGACAACGCTGGGACACGCCGTGCTGAAGGCGGACTTTAAGGAGGTCAGGTCTTGGTCCAGGGTCCTGTTTCTTCCTTTCTGGCAGAATGTTAGGAGAATGCTCAGATTGTCATTGAACTTCCATAGCAATGAAAGGCAAGATTTTTTTCAGTATGATTCAGCAGTAGCTTTTCTTGGTCAATTAAAATAACAAGTAAAGGGTTAATATTCCACTTAACAAAAATCAATAGTAAATTAATCAATAGCAAATTGTTTGCCAGGGTTGGGGAATGAATCAGTAGATAAAGTGTCCTTGCTGCACAGCCAGCAGGCCTGAGTTCAGACCCTCCTCACCCATGTAAAAGCCAGGTGTGGTTGTCAGCAGGATGCTTCGGTTGGCAAAGTCACCTGGCACCAAGCCTGGCAGCCAGATTTTGATTCCTCAGGACCCACATGGTTGTCTTCTGACCCCCATAAATGCACATGACAGGCACACCTGCACATACAAATGAACAAATAAATACTATTACTTAAAACTTTGGTAATAGTCAAGCATGGCTGTGCTCACATCTAACCTGAGCAGTTGGGGTGCAAAGTTATGAGGGGATCACAGGGCTTTTGTCAGCCTCACTGAAAAAGTGAGTGACCCGATCTCAAGAGAAGACAGAAAGCCGCAGAGCAGGATACTAAGCACCTCCTCTGGCCTCCATGTGTGCACAGCAGCACAGTTACACACCACACGTGCAGTCGCTTAGAGAGCAGCAGGTGTAAAGGCCACTACAAAAGCAAGGTGTGTGTGCCTATGTGTATGTGTGCCTCTGTGTGCACATGTGCGTGCCCCTAGGAGACCAGAAACAGGCCAAATACCCTGAAACTCACTGCAGACAGTTGTGAACCACCTGATGTGGGTGTTAGTCCCTACAAGAGCAGCAGGCTCCTCTGCTCCAGCTTGCCTCCCCACTTCTCTCTTCCTTTCTTTCTGTTAGCTGTTTTATCTTCCTTCTGGTGAAAAGTGCCAAGCCAAGGAAAAAGTTTTGTCATGTGCCAAGAAATCAAAAGGAGAATCTTTTAAGACTTCCACATACTCTCTTCTAAGTCACTTCAATTAGAGGTGGGCAGGAGTCCTTCCTAAGACATTTTCACAGATTACCAGATCAGAAAGCTCACCACAGGGCTGTTGTAGCGATTACATAAAAGGAGCACACACAGGTGCACTAGGAGGTGAAAGAGGCATGTCACCAAGTCACCAAGCAGTGGGTGGGGAAAGGCCCATGCTCACATCTCAGTCTAATGTGAGCATAAATCATGTATGTATAGGAGCACACCCAGAGCTCCCACCCATACATTGTATCACTTCATAGGTACCACAGAAACATTCTTATGCAAGGCATTAGCAAAGTTGAGTTGTGCCACTTGTGTGTGTCTGGCTGTAGTTAGGAGCTGACCTCTGCAGACAGCAGACAGACAGCCCCTGAAATACAGAAGAGGGCTGGGGTCCAACAAAAGGCGCCTGGCACTGCTGTTCTCCCAAATCGCCTTCCTACCCTTCTCCATACAGAACTGCTAGATCTCATGTTACTGACTGTGCACTGGGACATTCTAGATAAGGAAAGAGGACCATGGAACATCCTTGGCAGAGTCTGCCCTCACAGAGTAGCTGAGCAGAGGTCACACGGCGCTCACTGTGCACTTGCTCTTTGTCTGAACAAAGTACTGGAAGCACTGCAGGCCTTCCTTTCCCCTCTCACCCAAACTCCCTGTGCTCCTCCTAAGCCTCTGGGGTTTCCACTGCCACCCAGAGCCTCAGAAAGCCATGTGTGATGGTGCGTGTTCATGAACCCAGCACTCCAGACAGGCAGAAGGATAGAAAGTTCAAGGCCATCCTGGGATTTTACAGCAAGCCGTTGTCTTAAAAACAGTAACAGCAGCAAACAACTAGGCCTGATGTCTGGGAAGTAATGTCAATATGCAAGGAGAAATATGCAAGGTCCTCAGCTGCCTGGACCCCAGCCTCAGCCTCCCACTGCTGGCTGCTGGCTTGCAGGCCTGTGTGGCCATGGGCAGCTCCAAGACAGGAATTTAAGTGTAACACCCAATAATCATTCCTTTCTTTTATATCAATAGCATGATTTCTTCTCACTTGGTGGCTGAATCCCCTAAAAAATAATGCATGCAAAACCATCCTGTTTGACTTGTAAAGTGTCTGAGCTCAGCTCTGTGACGGCTTCATTCTCTTAAAGGGGAAGAAGGAGTTCCAGGTATCCCTCTTCCAGACGCTGGTGCTGCTCATGTTCAACGAAGGGGATGGATTTAGCTTTGAAGAAATAAAAATGGCCACTGGCATAGGTAGGAAGACCCCACATGACATTTGTTTGTTTGTTTGTTTGTTTGTTTGTTTGTTTGTTAGCTATGTCACCTTGGCTATCATGGAACTCAGAGATCAACCTTCTTTTGCCTCCAGTTTGCTGGGATTAAGGTGTGCACCCCACACTGGCACTTATTTCTACCGTGTTGACTTAACAGACAGAGTAGAGGCTGGAAGTGTGCTTGGCTGCAGAGTGCTTGTCTGGCACGCACAGTACCCTGGTCCCATCCACAGCACTAGGAAAAGAGTTTAAGAGAAGCTGTAGGCTGTGACACATCCATGGCTTCTCTCCTGGCTGAGCCTCGTGTGTGTTCTGTAACGTTTGTCTCCTTTGCCTCCCTCAGAGGACAGTGAGTTGCGAAGAACACTACAGTCTCTGGCCTGTGGTAAAGCACGGGTCCTAATTAAAAGTCCCAAAGGAAAGGAGGTGGAAGATGGAGATAAGTTCATCTTCAATGCAGACTTCAAACACAAGTTGTTCAGAATAAAGATCAATCAAATCCAGATGAAGGAGACCGTAAGTGCTAGCCTCTTGTTTTATTCATGTGGTCTTGCCAAGAGTCCTTAGCAATGTCATGACCATTACAGGTCAGAGCATATGTCTGAATCTGGTACAAGTGTAGACTTTGGAGTAGTGTCCTTTTATGTATCTTTAATTGATTTTATGTGATCAGTTGAAGTAAAAGTCAAGAAACCTGTTGGAACTCATACCCTCCTATATCAAATGCCAGAACAGAAGCAGCTCATAGAATTTCCAGAAGTAGTGCCTGCCCTCTGCTGGGCCTTGGAAGGATGAGGAGGTCTACTACAGACCCTACAGACCTCAGAAGCAGCAGTTCCAGTGGGAGCGGGCTCTCAGTGTCCCACAGCTCGACAAGCTTATGAGCACAGCTGTCAGCCCTTCTGACCTGAAGCTGACACACACCTGGGTTCTACTGCCTTCCTAGAAATGTTTCCTCAAGTGTGTATGAGACAAACTGTAGATGGGAGAACAGATTTACAGAACAAGTCATTACCTGGTTGATGTCGCAGGCTGCCCCTCCCACAGACAGACAGTGATGGTGTCACTTGTCCTGAGGCTTTCGGTTTGCTGCACAGAAAGTGTCCTCAGAATACGCACTAGTATGGTCTGAGGAGGCAGAGGGAGCTTTCCACCATCAGAAGCAATTTCAGAGGACTTGATTTTGGTTGCCAGTATGGACACGGTGGCTTACAACCATCCTGTGCTGCTAGGAAGCCCTGATATAAGCATTCTTATAAGAAAAATACATTTTTTTTTAAAGATTTATTTATTTATTATATGTAAGTTCACTGTAGCTGTCTTCAGACACTCCAGTAGAGGGCATCAGATCTTGTTACAGATGGTTGTGAGCCACCATGTGGTTGCTGGGATTTGAACTCCGGACCTTTGGAAGAGCAGTCGGGTGCTCTTACCCACTGAGCCATCTCACCAGCCCAAAAATACAACTTTTAAAATCACTTTTCCAAGTTAGTTTTAGAGTTGTATACCTTGGAAAAGTTAAGAGCTTTCATGGAACAAATTAAAACATAACAAAGCAGAACAAAGCCTGCCTTAGTCTGCATCAAACCAAGTTTGTCAATGCAAAGCAGTCCTGAAGCATCTGTGCCCTCCTTCTGTTCTCCTTTCTCATTGTTCAGGTTGAAGAACAGGTTAGCACTACAGAGAGAGTATTCCAGGATAGACAGTACCAGATCGACGCTGCTATAGTCAGAATAATGAAAATGAGGAAGACACTTGGTCATAATCTTCTAGTTTCTGAATTATACAATCAGCTGAAATTTCCAGTGAAGGTGAGTATTGTGGGCACAGCTGGGGGTCAGGGTGAGTACCGTGGGCACAGCTGGGTGTCGGGGTGAGTGCCGTGGGCACAGCTGGGGGTCAGGGTGAGTACCGTGGGCACAAATGGGGGTCAGGGTGAGTACTGTGGGCACAAATCGGGGTCAGGGTGAGTGCTGTGGGCACAGCTGGGTGTCGGGGTGAGTGCTGTGGACACAGCTCGGTGTTATGTGCTGTATTCATCCCCAACATGTTAGAATCTCAGTGTCCTGGCATTTGACTTATTTGACAGGGCTGGTATGAGCAGAGGCCAGCACACATGAGGGAGGGCAAGGGCCCTGTGCACATCTTCCTAAAGACTCATTGCTTCTCCATGCTGTGTTTTCAGGAGGGAGCAGAGGCCACAGCCACAAGATGTTAGAACACATGTTCTTCCCTCACCATAGTTCTTAAGGCTACTACCCAGGCAGGCCCTTGTGGCAGTGGTGTTGGTAGGTGCTAGATTCAGCATTCACAAACTAAGTAGCATTTCCTGCTTTGGAGATGTAAGTCACCCTCTTTCTTTTAGTTCTAGAACTAAGCGCTGAGGTTCTATAGCATGTGAAATACAGGATGAGCTGGAGGAGCGTTGGAAAAATACATTATAAAATGCAGTCTAAAATGCATTATCAGCTCAGAAGGAATTGAATTCTCAGGACCTGCATCCTTCAGCAACTGGAAGTCCCCTGGTTGCATGACACCTGAGTCACACTGAGACAGACAGATTAGTCAGTACCTCAAGCATAGGTGAGGCCAGTGCCTGGCCGCTGCCCTGCCCTGCCCTGCCCTCCATGATGATGGATGCACAGCCCATGCTGTACTGCGATGTTTCCTACCCCAAGTCAGGGCATCTGTTTGTCAGTTTGCAAATGTTGTAACCTGGTAATTAAGTGTAGAGTGTCATGTGCAAATGGGCAAAGCTCTAGCTCCCATGCTTTATAGCTAATTGTATGGTCAGCCATATCTTGTAACAGGCATGGGCTGCCCATGAAGAGAAGGGTTTGCTGTTTGGGAAAGGATGCTCCCTCAGCAGAAGGCCCCTGCTTCCAAGTCTGAGTGCTCTGCTTCCTCCTGCAGCAGAAGTGATGGCAGAGACATTCTAAGGCTGTGGACTTGGCCTTGGTTTTAGTCATCCGCACAGAGACTGAGTTCTTTGACTGGGTATAGCGGTATACACCTTTAATTCTGGCACTCAGGGGAAGAGGCAGGCAGACCTCCGTGAATTTGGGTCCAGCCTGGTGTACATAGGGAGTTCCAAGACAGCTAGGACTACAAGGATAGATCTTGTCTCACAAAAGAAAACAACAAAGGCAGGGCTGGTATATGTGGCTGGTCCCCTGCTTTCTATCCACATGGCAAGTCAAAGCAGTGAGAACAGGCTCTGTAGTAAGACCTACATAGTGACAATGACACTTTTGCAGTAACTTAGAAAAACACTCAGAATGTGTGGCTGTACTGTGATGTGCCATATCTGGTAAGCATGGACTGACTAGGAGGCTGAGCACATAGAAAAAGTGCTTCACACGAGTGAATGGCTAGAGATGGTGTATACCTATAACCTTTACCTCAGGGAGGCTGATACAGGAGGATTGCTGCAAGTTTGAATCCAACCTGGGCTACTTAGTGAGTTCATGGACAATAGCTCAGACTCTGAGCAGGAGCAGCACGAGGGCCCTGAGGGTAAGGCAGGTAAGGCACCTGATAGCAAAGCCTGATAGCCCAAGCTCAGTCACTGAGACCCAGAGGAGGAAGGAGGGAACCAAGTCCTACGGTTGGTCTATGCCATGTGCCCACGCTCTTACACACAAAAGGAAGAGTATGAATATATAATAGCAGCAAAGTAAGAATGCCCCAGCAAAGCATGATCAGATTTTCCTTCTAAATATGTGAGAGCATGCAACATAGAGTCTGTTTGCATGCTCATGTGAGGAGAAGCCAGGGGTTGTGTGTGTGTGTGTGTGTGTGTACACGTCTGTTGTAGCATTGCATATTTTTGTTACATGTTCCATACAGAATGTTGGGTCTGTGTTTCTAGGTTCAGTGCCCTATCCTAAAATGTCTGATTTCTCTTTTCTAGCCTGGAGATTTGAAAAAAAGGATTGAGTCACTTATAGACAGAGACTATATGGAACGAGACAAAGACAGTCCAAATCAGTACCACTACGTGGCATGACGCACCAGCTGACTGTCGTCTCCCAGTGAGACACACACACGAAGCACCTGAGAGTGAAGCTGCTGTGCCGTCTCCAGGTCCCTGCAGCTGCCCCGACTGTGGACGCTTGGATTCGGAGCAGAGGATGTGGTTCTTGGCTCATCCTTCCCAGGGCGCAAGGGCTTTGAGATGACACCCATCTTCCCTCCCTGCTTCTTCCCCTACTTCTTTATTGTTTCTGTTACTCTCTAACTTCGCATTGAGAAGTTCCTTCACAAGCTCTCGTTCCTCTGGCAGAAAGCCACGGGCTTGGTTTGTTGTGTGTGTGATTGTGGGACACAGTGGAATTACCCTAGCTGCTGTGTTCTTCCCCTCATGAAGACTCAGAGAGAAAGAGAGAGCCCTGGGCTGGGGCACTGGGGAGAAACTGTCCAGGCTGCCACTCGGATCTCTGCACCCTGAGCATTGGCCTCTCTTCTGTGTATTTTCAGAAAGTTGGAAACTTTGGCTTCTGTAAATCAGGTTTCTAAATGAGGTCCCTGATGTGCCAAGAGGACATCATGTCTGTCATGAGACACAGCTCACCCAGAGGGCTGCTTGTCGTTTGTTGAGGGGCTTGGGGGTTTCATGTTTGTTTCCATGCTGGTTGAGTGTGGAGGTCCTGGTTTTGGCTTTGGGGTGACTGCTGTTTGACTGTTGAAGTTGCAGTTTGTGTGATTACCATAATAAAATCGGGCCTGGTTTTATAGTCTTGCACAGAGACCGTCTTGGATCTCTGCCCTGGCACTATATGGAGTTTAGTTATGTTTGTCAAAAGGCAAAGGAATTGTTGGTTCCTGGAGACATACTGTGTGTACAGGTGGGTTGGGCAGCGAGAACGAGGCTCCATAGTGGTGTTGGCATGGTGATGATGACAGACACTTTTGCAACATTTAAAAGTACTTTATATTTTACAAAGTAGCATGTTTCATTTTGATTAAAAGCTACCAAAGGAATTTTGATCATGTATAAGTGTTTAAAGCAATATTTTCTGGAATATACCAAGTTTATATAACTCGATTTTATGCTAAATTATTAAAGGATTCTCCCTTTTTGAAACATGCATGTTTAAGATACAACATCTTTTTGGGCCCCCATATTAAAACCCTTTCTCTTTAAGTATCATTTCTATATTTGTACATTTTCATTTATGAGTTCTATGATGTGGTCTCTGAAAGACCAAATAGATTTCTATTTCTACTTCTTATTTTTAAGTTCATTGTGTCTACAAATTGTTAATATTGTAATTTAATGTAGACTTACTTTGAATAAAACTAGTTTAATTGGCCTTTAAATTACTTTACTAATACATTGGCTATGTAGATGACACTCTCCTCCTGACGGCTCAGCAGCTTTTGACAGGTAGCAAATCAGACAAAAGAAAGGAACCCGGTCACCCTCACAGGACTGCCCCTTCTCTTTCCTCCACTACAGGCACAAGTTAAGTGAGCCATCAGCCAATCGTAAGGACCTTTCACTCTCCTCGTTTCTGCCCAGTCTCTCACTCACCAACATTGTTCAGAGTCTTCTCAGAGTGAAAGTTAATGTGGAACAACACAGAGAAAATAATGGCAAACAAAAAGGGCAGCTAGACACAGAAGCTTTAAGGTTGGAATTGAGGGAACTTTTGCCTAGAAAACCTAAGAGAGACAAATGAAAAGTGACACAAAATTAGCAGAAGTCTGGTGGCCTTCCCACAATGTAGACTGTGACAAAAGGCTGTATTTCAGCAGCAGCATAAGAAAAGATGAAATACCCAGTGACGAGCAATTCTTACGAGGATTCCCCTGAATATGTGAATTATGTAGCCAGGTCATTTAGTAAAATTGTCTTAAGTAGTTAAATTAAAAAAAAAAAAAATGGAGGGGTGGTGCTAAGGATGTAACTCAGTGGAAGAGCTATTGCCCAGCAAGCTCTTAGGAAGGCCCATAGTTATGTCCAGCCCTCAAAAAAGAAGATACAAATTGTCTCTCACTTCAAAATACAGATAAGGTGCCAGCAAGATGACTCAGTGGGTCAGGGCCCTTGGAACCAACTCTGGTAACCTGAATTCAGTCCCAGAAATTCACATGATGGAAGAAGATAACCAACTCCAGCAGGCTGCCTCTGACCTCCGCAAGCACAAAATAAGTGTAAGATTTCTTTAAACTAAAAACTCAAGCAGCTGGGCACATCTGTAAGGGGTTTTTAGTTCACTGAATCGTTTGAGGTAGGAAGACTCATCTTAAATCTAGATCGTTTGAAGTGGGCGGACCCACCCTAAATCTGGCGCCACCGTCTAGCAACAGCCTATAAAAAGGCAATGGGAAAAGGGCACTTCTTTTTACCTGCTTACTCTCATTCTCACTGTAACTTCATAGATCCTGCTGCTGAGGCACCCTTCACTGCTATTAGAGCCTACTGGAGGATTCCTACAGAGTGAAGTAGTGCAGACTAGCTGAGCCATCCAGCCCCGTGGACTGAACACTTTCTGAACTTCCTGTCAAGGAAACACCTACTGTTGGACCAGCTTGACTCCAGAGCCTGTAAACCACTCTATCTGTTCTATTCTTGTAGCGCCTAGAGAAAACCCTGGCTAATACAGGCTGCATGTATGTCTGTGTACCAAGTGTTTGCCTAGGGCCTGTGAAAGTCAGAAATGGGAGTTGGATCCCCTGGGACTGGAATAACATGGTCATAAGCTATCATGTGGGTGTTGAGGCTGTCTTCTGGAAGAGCCGCCAGTTTTCTTTTGTTTGAAGCGATCTCTCTACCCCAGATTTATTTTTATTTTATGTGTATGTCTTTCCCTGCATATATTGCATCTACATCCTGTGCATTCAGTGCCCACAGTGGCCTGAGGAGGGCATCAGATCCTTTGGAATCAGAGTTAAAGGTGTAGACACTGGGAACCAAACCTGGGTCCTCTACTGAGCCCTCAGTCACTGGGTCACCTCTCCCAATGTTTATTCTACTGATAAATTTAGATAAGATTCACTTTTGTAGAGTAGAATTAATGTTGAATGGCATTTTGTTTTGTTTTGTTCTGTGTCTGAGAGTGAAGGAGAAAGGATCTTATGTAGCCCAGTGTTGTGTCTGGCCAGCGGTTCACATGTCTGAGTTCTGTTCTGGACAGGCATTTTGGAATCTGGAAGAGAAGAGGGAGCTAGGCAGCGCGAGAGAAATATGAAACCAAGACAGTTATTCTGATCAAGGTTCAATTTTAATGTCAGCAAACATGCTTTATAAAGAAGAGGGGAGGCCCATCTCTAGGCGTGCAAAGTTTCTTTGAAGTAGATAGGTCAGCCTTTTAGTGGGAACTCACGAAGATCACAGTTCCGTGCTAACTCCGGAAAATCTTGGAAGAGAACCTGTTAGGCCTCAGGCAGGTTGGGCCTGGGCAGGTAGTGGCACATCAAAGGAGCAGCACAGCAGGTGGCTCAGCTTAAGCGGCAGATGGTCACAGCCAGCCTTGCTAGGCTAGAAGGAGGTAACAGCCCAGGCTAGCTTCAAACTCACCTTGAAGCTGAGGATGACCTGGAGGTCCTGATGTGAAGTTTTAGAAATGTGCTGCTACATCCCTGGTCTGTTGGTTCTGTTTGATTTTATGGTGCTGGGATAGAACCCAGGGTATGTGCTCTACCATGGAGCCCATCCTAGGCCAGCAGCTTTTCACTTGTATGTCCTTTATACATATGTCTTATGTGTTTACCATGCAAGTGAAGAGAACTTAGGGGAGAGGAGAGGGGAAAGGAGGGGAGGGAAGGGGAGGGGAGGAGTAATATGTAAATTATTCATACACATAAATTTAAAAAGACATGGAACAATTTTGTTTGAAGGATTAAAATCCCTATCTGGGCTGGTGAGATGGCTCAGCGGGTAAGAGCACTGACTGCTCTTCCAAAGGTCATGAGTTCAAATCCCAGCAACCACATGGTGGCTCACAACCACCCATAATGAGATCTGACGCCCTCTTCTGGTGTGTTTTGACGACAGCTACAGTGTACTTATGTATAATAATAAATAAATCTTAAAAAACAAAACAAGACCAAAAAAAAAAAAAAAAGAAAGAAAGAAAAAAGAAAAAAAAATCCCTATCCACTAGGAAAACAGACCAGCAGCACACTAGATGAATGAGTTCTGCACTCAAAGGGTAGATGAGTGGAATGATCATCCGGACTGAGGCTCATACAGAGGTGATGCCAGTGGTGGGAGGTGGAAGGGAGGTCCAGGTCATCATGGAGAAGGATTGGGTTGAGGTGGGAAGGAAGGCACTGGTCACACGAGTGACTGTGGACTCGTACTGCTGTGAGTGAGAAGTAGGGCATGAGTGATGAGTGAGCAGGGACCCAGTGCTGGAGAATGTGGCTACTGGCAGCCACACTGTCCAGGGAGACAAGATCCAGGAAGAGATCAGAGAGCTGAGAGAACAGAACACACTGCTTGGAGAGAAATGAGCCCTGTGACCCTGGCTTCTGTGGGACAGGCCAGGAAAGCTCAATAGTGACAGGAGAGTGATGTATAAGGAACAGCTGACACCATAAGCAGGAACACAGGTTAGTGGGGAGAGCTGGGCTGAGGAGAGGCTGCTACTGGAGGGCGAGTGCAGAGGCCTGGTGAGCGTGTGACTGCTCTGGCACCCTTCTTTGCCATCCCCCCACACCTGCCCTCCTGTCTACCTCCCCTGTCCTTAGGCTTACCAGTTGATCATGATGAAAGTCACCTACATGGTGCCATGTCCACCGTTCTGGGTTCCTGTTGGCAGTCGGATAGTTCTTTCTTGCTTTTCTGCAAGGAAAGCACTTGGTTTCTTGGGAGACAGGAGAAGGCCATGGTGTATGCATGGAGTTTAGAAGGCCACTTAAGAATCATTTTCTCCTTTCTCCATGTGGGACCCAAAAGATAAATCAGCTTTGCCACTCCTTAGCCTTCTTCTGTTCAGAGTAGACCTTAGATTCTGGCTTTGGGTGGGCATCCCCTGGCCTGTGTACCACTTCAGGTGGTGGTCTTCAAGCACTGTCTACTTCTTTTGGAAAAAAGAAGGGGGGGGGGGGGGGTCAGGATCTTGCCAGTCAGGAGCTCAGCAAGTACACTGGTTCCCTCCTCCTCCCCAGCGCTATAATAGCAGCCATGTGCTATCCCAGGGCTTTCCTTGTTTGTGGTTTTGTGGATCAGACTCAAATTCTTGTACTTCCAGGGCAGACCCTTGACTGACTGAACAATCTTTTTTAATATTTATTTATTTATTATATGTAAGTACACTGTAGCTGTCCTCAGACACTCCAGACAAATGCATCCGATCTCATTACAGATGGTTGTGAGTCACCATATGGTTGCTGGGATTTGAACTCAGGACCTTCAGAAGAGCAGTCAGGGGCTGGTGAGATGGCTCAGGGGGTAAGAGCACCCGCCTGCTCTTCCAAAGGTCCGAAGTTCAAATCCCAGCAACCACATGGTGGCTCACAACCACCTCTAACAGAGATCTGATGCCCTCTTCTGGTGCGTCTGAAGACAGCTACAGTGTACTTACATATAATAAATAAATAAATCTTTAAAAAAAAAAAAAAAAAAAAAAAAAGAAGAGCAGTCAGTGCTCTTAACCGCTGAGCCATCTCTCCAGCCCCCTGACTGGACAAACTTACCACCGCTTTACAAACCTTTAAATAATAAAGTGTGATATATAACAATCAACCACTCCCGCTCCAGAGCCTGGAACTTTCCCTAGTCCTTCTGCCCAAGCACTAACCAAAGGGGGCCTTACTTCTGGCTCTTCCTTGAACACTCAAAGGTCATCTTAGCGCTACCTCTCCACCTGTCTAACTCAGGTGTCGTCCCTCCCTGCTTGTAGTCCTATGCCACCTGTGCTGGTGTGACCAGGAGACTGAGCTCAGGACGAGGCCCTTCTCTACGTTAGGACTCAGAAAGGCAGGCGGGCCCCAGGTGCTCCTGGGATGTACGTTCTGGTGGTGCTTCATGAAAGACTTATCTGAGAAGGAAGGGACATGATCGATTTAAGGGGATAATTATTCTTCCATCCATCCATCGCTGTAACATGCCCTCCGGTGAATCAGCGTTTTTTGTTGGAAGTTAGGTTCCTGACCTGCTGCTGATCTCCAGGCCCTCCTGAATTACTGCTGAAGGGAGGCCACGATAGTGTCTCATGTTTTGAGTAGCATAGGTCTCCACTCAAAACCAGTCCCTAAAATCACTTAGGGAATGGATGAAGTTAGGGACTGGATATAACCCATTTCCACCATGAAGAACCAGAGATCTAGTTCCAAAGTTGTTGAGAGGGGTCAGCGTCAGGACTGGAGTCAGCCACCCTCATATGTTCCTTGGTGGGAGGAGGGGGGAATCTTGGCCTCTGGCCAAGAGAGCTGAAGCCAATTCCCAACTTCTGGCCAAGGACTAGGATGAGACTCTTTCCTTTCAGGATCCCCATCCCTAAAATCTACCTGACCAGTTAATATTTCATGTTGCAATCTGGGGCTCCACTTTCAAAAATCATTCTTTTTTTTTTTTTTTTTTTTTTTTTTATAGAATGCAAACTCAAGAGAAGTTTTTTTTTTAAGATTTATTTATTTATTATATGTAAGTACACTGTAGCTGTCTTCAGACACTCCAGAAGAGGGCGTCAGATCTTGTTACAGATGGTTGTGAGCCACCATGTGGTTGCTGGGATTTGAACTCCTGACCTTCGGAAGAGCAGTCGGGTGCTCTTACCCACTGAGCCATCTCACCAGCCCCAAAAATCATTCTTAATGCAGATTGTTACCCAAATGTCTATGTGTGGTGTCCTGTGCAGCAAACAGCACCTGTAGAGAAAGAATACAGAACTATATGGAAGAGCAGAAACCCACAAAGCAGGAAGTTTTAAGGAAGGAGTGGGAGGCATGGTGAGCTGGAAAAAGCCAGGACACTAACTCGGGTCCAACAAGTAGCAGCCCAGGTCTGAGGCCAAGACCAGGAGTGTCTCCAAGACGGTGAAGCAGCGCCGGAGACAACCTAATCCAGAGACAGGAAGGAGAGCGGGCAGTCATGTTCCTAGAGAAAATTGGGGTGAAAGAATGCTCATGTGTGGTGTGCGTGTGTGGTAGTTGTCTGCCTTAGGTGGCAGCTAGGTTCAGCAAAGCCAGGTGTACGGGAAGAGACCCTCCACTCCGGGGACTCTCAGGTGGCTACCAGTAAGGTAGCCAAGGCTACCTGCTGAGTTCCCTGGGGCAGCACTGGGCTGTGGAGATGGCTAAAGAGCCAGGGAAGACAAGTGTCCACAATGGCTAAGCACTGGGACTATGAAGTCAGACACTGGGAAGTTCTGGCTTAGCTGGGCAAATTGTCCCTGGGCAAATTGCTTAAGTTCTCAGAGCTTTTGATTTTCTTATTTTCCAGGCGGAGATAATAATCTTAAAAGCTATTTCCAGCACATACCACACACCAACTGAGTAAGTCACCATAGAAATATGAATCCTTCATTTAAAAACGCCGTTGAGGTTAGTTATCAACCTGGAACTCTCTCCACTGAAAATCCATTCCTGAATGAAGCAAGCTGGAAGAACCCAGAGGGCTTAGGAGCAAGGGGGCAAGTGCTCGCACACATAAAGTTAATACTTGTTCTTTAAGAACAAGGAGCTGGGGCTGGGAAGCGAGCCCCGGGGGAAAAGTGCTCGTTGTGAAAGCGAGGACTTGAGGTTGGATCCCAATACATAAAAGTCATGAGGAACTCCAGCACCAAAGAGGTCAGAGGCAGGCGGGTCCCTGGACTCTGGCACAGCTGAAAGCAGTGAGTTCCAGAATCAGTAAGACACTGTGTCTGGGAAAGTGAGGTGAAGAGGCAGACAACAGATATCAACCTCTTATACACACACGAGCAAGCACACTTGTGCACTTGTATGTGTGGGATATTTTCCTCCTTGTCCACAACATCCATAAAATAGAGCAAAAGACAATCTGTTTGAACTTCACAGTTTTGATGCCCTAAGTAGGAAACATTGTGTGCCACTCTACAACATCAGAATTTACTAACTTAGTCAGCTTTGGGTGTACACACTGGGTGGTCTGGGCACAGATTGGTGGGAATTGCTGCCTGCATACAGGCATCCACTTTTATGGAGTTTCCATAAGGAAATTGTTACACCCTTTGCTTGATCTGTATCTAGTTTCCCTGATAAGACTTTAGTGTGCCCCTAAAGTTGTAACTAATATCCGTAAATTTATAGGGTGGGACCCTTTGTACTCCCAGGAGTAAGGCCAGAAGAGGACCTCAGGTGCCCTGGTCCATTGCTCTATAACCTTAATCCCTGAGACAGAATCTGTCACTGAGCCCAGACCTAGGCTGGTAACCAGCAAGCTTCCCACCACCGCCAGGACAATCCCCGGCTCTGTCCCCTGGGGTTAGAGGTGCTTGTGTCACTACACCAGCTTTGATGTGTAAGTTTCAAGGTTTGGATTTGGTCTTCTTGCTTGCATACGCACCCTTACCCACTGAACCATCCTCCAAGCCCAGTTTTGTTTGCTGGGTCCTGAGGGTCAAGGAACCCAGAGTCTCATACATTCCAGGCGAATGAACTACCCGAGCCATATCCTGCCTCTATCCGGTGGATTTATTAAGTTAAAAGAAAAATTTAGAAGGCATTTTCCCCATCCCACCCCAACTGCTGAGTCAGGAAGATCCTGTTCTTTGGATGAAGAGTCACGGGTCACTGTAGGGTTGGTTTCCTTTTTGTATGAAGCAGGAACACACCTCGGGCCAGGCTGACACCAACTGTGCAGCCTTCATAACAAATCCAGAGATTACAAGATCCTCACTGAAGAATGTGCTCCCTCCTCATACCCTGATGAGGCCCGATGTGAGCAAGGCTCCAATGGCACAGCTTCGTTCTTCAGTGCCTGGAAACCTAGCACCCTTCGAAATCCCCCTCGCTGCTCCTTCTGGTTAAAATCCTGAATACAAATGGAGAAGTGGCTTCCTGTGAATTTCACTTCCCGTTCTGTGTCTCCCATCACGCGGAATGGACTTCAAACGACATGCTAGCAAGAACTGCCCCTAGTGTTTATTTGTTGGTTTATTTATTTATTGGTTTGTTAGTTCTGAAGCAGGCTCTTACTATGTAGTTCTGGCTATCCTAGAACTCAACTATGTAGATCAGGTTGACCTCAAACCCACAGGTCCTCCTGCCTCTGCTTCTGCCTCTGCTGGAATTAAAGGTGTGTGCCACTACACCTGGCAGAACTGCCCCTAGTAAGCGCCACCTGTGACCCCCTGGCACAGCGTGTCCAGGAATATATGCAAAGGCCACAGGGTGTGAGTCTGTGTAACTTCCCAGCCTGTAAATGCCCTCCAAGTGGTGGTCTTTGTTTTTTGAATCTGCTTTCTAAGAAGGAAAGTTTTGGATCTTCCTTGTGAGAAGACGCCTTTCTCTTTCATTTTTGTAATAACTTTTTTATGTGCATTGGTGTTTGGCCTGCATGTATGTCTGTGTGAGGAAGTCAGATCCACTGGAGCTCTGAGTTTCAGACAGTTGTGAGCTGCCATGTGGGTCCTGGGATTTGAACCCAGGTCCTTTAGAAGAGAAGCTAATCATCTTAACTGCTGAGCCACCTTTCCAGCCCAAAATTCTGTCCTCATAACCTTAGAAAACAAACTAATGAGGTATAAATACAAAGGAGATCAGTAAAACCTGACCATTGTCAGAGGCTAAATAACAGCATCTGACTCTTGGAGCAGGCAGCGGGTGAGCAACCTCATGAACAGTACCTCCTGGAGAGAGACTCAAACACATCAGGACACATGAGAAGGGTCTGGAGACAGGGCTCAGCATCTAAGAAGGAATACTGCTTTAGCTGAGGACTTGGGTTCCCTTCATAGCACCACACTGTATGGCTCAAAATAGCCTTTAACTCCAGCTCGGGGGAGGGGACCTGATACCTCTGGCCCTGTGGGCACCCACATACAAGTGGTACACAGACACACATGCAGGCAAGACACCCGTACATATAAAATACTAAAGCTTCAAAGAGAAAAGCAATATAAACTCACTGTAGTGCTTTAACAAAATTCCTTATTCTCTGAAAACACGTTTGCTAAGCCTCTCGCCTCTATGCCCTGTTCTTCTGTCAGTGTCACTGAAGTCAGTGTCACGTTGGGTGAGGACTCAACTTGTACACACCAGACTGTCCACATGTGCTATAAACAGAAAAATGATGGGTTGGCAGGCCTCAGCGCAACTTACAGGCTCGCCAAGAAGGATACAGAAGAAAGTAGGCCAAGCCCCAAATGTGGAACAACCAGGAATAAAACTGGAGACACAGACTCCACCAGTGAGGACCAGGCAGGGCCAGCTCCTCCTCCCGTGCTCATCGAGCACTGCCCCTGCATTCATGGGGCCATGTTCTACCTCGAATGTTCTCTGGCCAATATCTACATCTTAGCTGCAGGAGTACTGGAGATGCTTCAGGAGTTCTGTCCGTCACCAATAGTGGCAAAATTAAAAGGCACTTGGGGCCGGAAAGCACAACTCAGTAGGAGGCTCTTGTTTCTGTTCAAAAAATTAATTGGAAGGGTTTTTTATATCAGAATGTTTAGGAGAAACAAACATCTTAGAAGTCCTCGGATTGTGCCCAAAATTAGTTCTCTAATTCAGAGAACACTCCAAAGCCAGAAACTGTGTACTGACAACATTGCTACAGGACTGCTGATAGACAGCGTCACAAGGAAGCCATCCCAGCATTCTCTTTGCTTCCTGTTGTGGATCAAAATGCACCCTCTCAGCTGCTTCCCTACCACCATGCTCCCCACAGGGATGACAATGGACTCCTAACTCTCTGGCCCCAGATGAGTCCTCTCTAAGCTGCCTAGATCATAGAGTTTTATCACATCAATGGAGAAGTAAGCAGAGTCTTGTGATTGCAAGCTTGTGCCCCCATACCTCCTTCTAATTTTCTGCCTTGCTCCTCCACTCCCTGTTTTTGACAGTCTGTAACCCTGGCTGGCTTAGAACGCAGAGGTCCACCTGCCTCTGCCTCCCAAGTCCTGGATTAAAGGGATGCACACCCACACCGTTATATCCATCTTAAAAAGACCCCCCTCCTTTAGAAAGTGATCTTTGACCCATTTCTCCCAGTTTCTTTTTAAAATTTCACTTTATTTTGTGCATGAGAGTTTTGCTTGAATATAGGGTAGGCCTGTGCATCATAGGCAGGTGTGGTGTGCCCTCAGAAGTCAGGAGAGGGCATCAGGCTCCCCGGAACTGGATAGTTGTGAACCATGTGAGTGATGGGACTGGAACCAAGGTCCTACACAAATGAGCCATCTCTCCAACCACTCTTATTCTCCGGTCACAGAATAAACTAGTCCACTACATAAACAGCTTTTAAGTTTTGTTACTGGGTCTACAATTCTGAGGAGGAAGAACTCAGCTTGAATGAAAAATCTGTTAACAGGAGGAATCCTCAAGCTAAAACTTGAGGACTTCAAGGTAGATCTGGTGGTCTCCGGCCTTTAGTCCCAGCACTCTGAAGGCAGAGGCAGGCTGATCTCTTGAGTCTGAGGCCAACCTGTCTAAGTAATGAGTTCTAGGATTGCCAGGGTTATATAGAGAGACCCTGTCTCCAAAACAATATAATAACATAAAAGCTCAGATTATTCATGCCATGGTGGCACACACCTGTAATCTCTGCGCTCCTGACAGGATGATTGCCCAGAGTGTGGGGCCAGCCTGGTCCATGCGAGTTCCAGGTCAACCTGGGCTTTAGGGTGACGCCATGTCCCCAAACATCAAACCAATCCTCGAGTTTTGAGTGTGACATTCACAAAAGAGGAAAATACTTTAGTATTGAACTCTTCATGGAAATAGTCATCTCAGGTAAGATGACCATCCACATGCCCTTAAGCAGCCAGGAATGGTCAAGAACACTGCGCCCACACACATCATCTGAGCACTCAGGAAGCAGAGGCGGGCTGATCTCTGAGTTTGAGGCCGGCTAAAGATATATTCTGAAATCCTATCTCTTAAAAAGTATCTTTTCCACATCTCCCACCATCTACGTATCCTAAAGGACTGTCCTCTGCCTGGATCACCGAATGGGACACATTCGGGGCTGACCCTAGACACTAGTATGTGAGCCTGAAAGTGGAGGTCAGCCTGGGCCTGGGGCACGGGTCTAGATGGGAATACCCACCTCGAAATGGATATGCACACTGTCCTGGGATGTAAACACTGGTATTGACCTAGACATGGCTCTCAACCAAGACTACCACTGGGCTGCAGGCCTTCAGGGGCTTGGACCTGAACTGTGGCATGTAGCTGGCCTACGGGGCTCAGTCCAGCCTTCATGGCTTCCTGTTTCCATCTTCACTTTCTCCGACAGCGTTTCTCCTTCCCTTACTCAAAGCCACAACCTACTTTCCATTTCGGGACACTCGGGAGAAAGGCCGTGGGGGGGGGGGGGGGAAGGGGGTGGGGAGAGGGCAAGATATCACGTGGTCCAGCGCCCACGTGATGCCGACTGGCACGTGACCACATCACGTGCGGAACGGAGCCTCCCGAAGAAGTGAGGAGTAAGCTGGCGGTCCACGGGCTCTCGCGAGACCCTCGGCTCACGTGACCGGCGGGCGCGGCACTGCTCACGTGACAGGCGCTGCCGGCCGCAGGGTCCTCTCCGTGCCGGCGCCGCAGCTGCGGGGCCTCTCGAGTCGGTGGACGCGCCCTCCCGCCGGCCTCGCCGCCCGCGCAACCGCCGTCCTCCGGCCTCGGCTGCGTCGCGCCATGGCGGCCCCCGGCGCCCGGCGGCCGCTGCTCCTGCTGCTGCTGGGTGAGCCCGAGAGGGAGGGAGAGAGAAGGAGGGCCGGGCGGGGTCGGTGTCTCGGGACGGACGGGAACAGAGCGGCAGGCCGGGCGGGGACGGGGCGCCCGGAGCCGCGGGCGTCAAGAAGGCCTCGAGCCGGCCCGCCCGCTCCGCAGTGGCGCTCGCCGCCTGGGAGCCCGTGCGGGCCTAAGGACGTAGGTGCGGGTTGGGAGCCCAGTCTGAGCCGCTCTGGAAGGAGCTGGGCTGGAGTTCCTGCCAGGCAGTGCTGCTGGCTCTGAGCTGCCTTGTGAGAGGACTGGGTGCTGCCTCGGACCCTGCCTGGGGTGCCGGGTGCCCTTCCTCGCCGCTGTATCCCGGCAACGCGGAGCGTTTCGCTGCGGTGCCAGCATCTTCAGGACGGGAGAGAGGTGGCTGGCCAAATCTCCTGGGCACAGAGGCTCACACCCCCAAATTCTGTGACTGTGACTTTATGGAATTCGTTTACCCTTTCTTTTATTTTGCTACTTGTGTGAACTCTCTGGTCCGTGAGAGGTGCGCTTACTCGGCGGTCTTAACCCAGAAGCCTTGCTAAGGGGACCTGTGACCCTTCACGGTTCAGGAGTTGTAGCTAATATACGAGTTGCCGAAACAAGTTCTGTTGTGTCAGAATGGCTTGGTAACTAGCTGGAGTTCAATCTCCAGCACAGCCAAAAACGACTTAAACCCTTAGACTGTTTTATACTTTTAAAATGGGGGGAGGGGTGTCTCACCACCACGCTGGCCTGAAACTCACAGGTTCAGGTTCTCGTAGTCTCTGCTTCCTAAATGCTGATTGGGATAAAATCCAAAGGACAGCCAGGTTAGGCCTCTTCATGTTTTTCAAACTACCTTGTGGCTTGCATAGTGGTTTATACCTTTAATCCTGAGCTAGTGTCAGGACGATCTCTTTAACAAGCCATTCTGGTCTATATAATGAGTTCTAAGACAGCCAGGACCGGAGACCCTGTTGCAAAAATGAAATAAATAAACGAATGAATGAATAAACTAAACTAATCAGTGGTGGCTCACACTTGTTAGACCGTGGAGGCTGAGGCAGGGGAATTTTAAGGTTGGGTCAGCCTGAGTTTGTAATCTAAGCACTTAGCAGGCTTATGTGGGAGACTTTCTGTGAATCGGAGGCCAACCTGGGCTACAAAGTGAGACACTGTTTCAAAGCAAAATCTAAGTGGAGAGGGAAAGTCTGTGACCCTGATTGAGTGCCCCTGTGCCATAAATTGTCCCAGCTTTCACAAAGGGACTTTAACAACTTAGACAGGATCTTGGTTGTGTGACTTCAAAAATAATTTTATCTTAAAAAAAAACCTCTGTAACGATGGGATTGTTAATTGTTCCTACATTAATTGCTATCACCTCCAAGCTGCTTAAGTGCTTAATAGACAACAGACTAGTGTGAACTGAAACTAGTATGTAGGATTGCTTAATGGAACTGTTCGGTTGTTAGGGCTAACCCTATGACCTTCCCCTTTCTGGATGAGCCTGGTCAGTCTAGAAGTATGAGAAGTCTAATTAAAGTTATCCTGGATTGTGGGACCTTGAATTCTTCACTAGATTGGTGGTCCAGCGGTTCAGTAGTCTTGTAATTTTGAGTTCATATTCTGTTAGACCCAACTTAGATATTGTTATCTTGACCTGGCCCTTTTTTGTTTTGCTTTGTTTTTGTTTGTTTGTTTGTTTGTTTTAGTGTATATGAGTACACTGTAGCTGTCTTCAGACAGACCTCTGGACATTGTATCCCATTACAGATGGTTGTGAGTCACCATATAGTTGCTGGTGATTGAGTTCAGAAATTCTGGAAGAGCAGTCAGTGCTCCTAACTCCCAAGCCATCTCTGCAGCCCAACCTGGCCTTTTGTGGACACATAAACTGTGGCACCTGTCCTGGAGTGGCCTGTCTCCTCTGCTCTCTTTCGAGCCCCCAGTCCTGACATATGGGATTGCATGGTGCTTTCATAAAGTGCCAGGTTTACAGCAGTAGTCCTGAACTGGATTTTTCTAGAAGAAGAAACACTTGTCACTTTTCTCCCACAACATTCTACATAGCTTGCCCCAGCCTTATGGAAGGTAGGTAGCCAGCAGGGAGAGAGTCGTGCCTCTAGAGGTGCTAGTTCAGTGTGTGGGGTAGAACTTTGGCCATTTGTTTACATGTTCAAAGGTGTCCCTAGATAAGAAGAAACTGGATTTAAATCAAGCAAAAGAATTCATGGTATGAGCCGGGCTTGGTGGCGCACGCCTTTAATCCCAGCACTTGGGAGGTAGAGGCAGGTGGATTTCTGAGTTCGAGGCCAGCCTGGTCTACAAAGTGAGTTCCAGGACAGCCAGAGCTATACAGAGAAACCCTGTCTCGAAAAACCAAAAAAAAAAAAAAAAAAAAGAATTCATGGTATGGTTGCCTGGAGACAGGGTCTCACTATGTAAGTAACCCAGGCTGGCTTACCCATACTCCTTAACCGAGTGCTGGAAAAGCATCGTGGTCAGTAGGTCGCACACTGAAGCCAGCAAACAGGGCTTCTCCACCTCAGCAGGATGGAAGAATAGTAACCACCTTTTCAGGTTGTCATAGTAATTTAATTGAAAAGTGCTTTGAGCAGTACTTGTCACAAAGTAAAAGTGTCACAAGTACTTGTTAGGCAGCACTTCCTGGGTAAAGAAGAGAGCCCCAAAACAAAAGTGGCAAGGCTGGTGGAGTGGAAGACTTGTGGGGTGTTCTGACAGCGAGCCTCTCTGGCTCTGCACTTCTGCCATTGTCAGTTGTGTAATCTCAAGGTGCTTAGGTGGCCGCTGCTGGCTCCAAGGTCACGGAGCTTGGCCAACAGCGTGTATGTGGCCCACTGTCTTACTAGTAGCAGGGACGGGGATTTCCACAAGTGTAGTGTTTTGAAAGAATGAGACAGCGTTGCCCTTTGACCATGGAGAAATGAGAAATGAGCAGGGCATCATTAGCAGGCAGGTGGGGGCTCCTGGCAGCTGCTCTTTCTCAGTCCCATGTGTGCTGTAGGCACTTTAACTGATTAGGGGACAAAGAGCTTTTTATATTAAAATATTTAAGTATTGCATGCCTTTTAAACAGCTTCTTTAAGCTAGTGTTTTGTGTGTGAGAGAGACTTTGCCTGCATGAATGTGCCAGTGCTTATAGAGGTCAGAAGAGGGCGTTGGAGCCCCTGGAACTGGAGATACAAATGGTTTGGATGGTGTTGAGCCATCATGGATGCTGAAAACCCAACCCAGGGCTTCTGCAGCAAGTGTTCTAAAGCACTAAGCCATCTCCTTAGCCCCTTTTATTTTTTAAAGCCTTAGTTTTGTCATTTTATGCATATGAGAGTTTTGCCTGCATATGTGTCCGTACACTGTGTGCATACGGTGCCCACTGAGGCCAGCAGAGAGCCTCAGATCTTGTGGAACTGGATCCTTGTGAGCTAGAGTAGAGATTCTGGGTATGTAAGCTGCCATGTTGTTGGTAGGTGCAGGACCTGGGCCCTGGGAAAGAGCAGCCAGTGTTCTTCACGGCTGAGCTCTCCACCCCAGCCCTTCCTTCCATCTTATTTTTTTTAAGTAGTAGAACTAAAGACAGGTTGTTAAGAAAGAGAAAGACACACCACAGAATGGGAGCAACTAGTGAGCTGAGAAAAAGGCATGTTCTTAAAAGCCATAAAGTTTATTTCAAATTTTAGTAATACTTTGTTTTCCTTTGAATCTGCATGTTTTCTAGATGTTTACTAGGGGGAGAGTGGGTTTGACAAAACCACTCATAAAAAGATAGTCTAGTCAGAGCTGGACTGTGTGCTCCCAGGGGGCATCCATCTGCTGTGCTGGCCAGTTAGACCCCAGGTCTTTCTGCTTGGGATGTCCCTGGACAAGGAAGCCTTAGACCTGCAACAGGGACCTTTTCTTCTGCCTTTGGTCTTTTTTTTTTTTTTTTAAGAAGTTTTGTGTATGTATAAGGGGTGTTCACAGGGTCCAGAAGAGGGTGTTGGACTCCCCTGGAGCTGGAGTTACAGGTGGGTGTGAGCTAACTAATCTGGCTGCTGGGACTCAAACTTGGGTCTTGTAGAAGAATAGCAAATACTCTTGACCACAGAGCCATCTTTGACCCCTATTTTCAGTTGTTTTCTCTGAAACAGGGACTTGGTATGTAGCCATGAGTTGCCCTAGATCTTGATAGTTTAAATCAGGTTGGCCAAATGCTTATATAGTCTTCCTGTCTTGGCTTATCTAGTTCTGGGATTACAGTGTATGCCACCACACTTGACTGTTATGCTTGATAGTGTTAGGCCAGCTTGACACGGGCAAGAGTTAACTGAGATAAGGAAGCCTCAATTGAGAAACTACTTGCACAAGATGAAGCCTGTAGGGTAGTTTTTAAATTAATGATTGATGGGCAAGGTGCTAGCCCATTGTGGGTGGTGCCATCCCTGGGCTAGTAGTCCTGGATTCTGTAAGAAAGCAGGGGATTGAGCCAGTAAGCAGCACCCTTCCATGCCTCTGCCACAGCTCTTGCCACTAGGTTTCTGTCTTGACTTAAGTGACGAGCAGTGATGTGGAAGTGTAAGCTGAATAACCCCCCAGCTGCGTTTGGTCATGGCATTTCATCGCAGCAATAGGAACTCAGTGGAATAGCCATGCTCTGTTTGTAAAACACATGTGTATGTGCTTGGGAGAGTTTATGTGTATTAGTTGCCCTTGGAGGTCAGAAAAAAGCATTAGATCCTCTGGAAGTGGAGTTAGAAGGTTGTGGGCTGCAGGGTCAGTGCTGGAACTAAACCTATGTACTCTACAAGAACTGACACGTTGCTTCAGCCCCCACTCTGTTTCTAGAAGTTTGCATCCACTATTGAGGATAAACTACGGTGGACTCTTTTAGAAAACTTTATAGTTACATATTTTATTTGTGTATATATATGTGTTGGGCACACTGGCCAGGGCTTATGTGAGGAGGCCAAAGCATCTCAATTGTCTCCTTCCAACATCGGAGTCCCACGGCTAGAGCTCAGTCATCAGGCCTGGTGGCGATTTTGCTTTTGCTGAGCTATCTTGCCAGCCCTTCTCTGTTTCCAGTTTATACTGGTCATCCACTGGGAATGCTGTAATGGAACCTGAGCAGTTAGGAAGCACGGGACTCTCTGAAGTGAGCTGCAGTCTGCTTCCTCCTTCTGCAGCCACTTTTGGAACATGAGTTTCAATGTTTGCTTTGCTCGTAGCACAAGAGAAAGGATATATGATTTCTGGATAGGCTCTTGGGTGTGAATAGTAGTTACTCTAAATTTTTTTTTCAAAGTTGTGAGAATGAAATAAATTGGGTTTGTTGAAGTCTGCTTGTTTTGGAAGTATTTTCTAAAATTTTTTTGTTTATTTTTAAAATAGAGTAGAATATCGTAGCCTGGAACTTCTGGTGATCCTCCTGCCTCATACTCCTATGTAGACACCTCAGATTCATGTCTCAATATCCTTGGAAGACTATATACAAGCTTGTAGCAGCAGAGTGAACAGTGTGGTTGTTGCTGTGTAGTTGTTGGCTTTGGAATGAGCGAAGGTACCTGGCTTGTTCGTCTGTGAACTGTAAGGAAACTTGATCGTTGTCAAGAACTGTGCCGCCCCTGCTACCTTTTCTCTGGAGACGCGGTCTCACTGTGTGGTCTAAGCAAGGCTGGCCTCAAATTCCCAGACACCTGCCTTCCTCCTGAGTGCTGGGAGTAAAGGTGTGCATTGCCATGCCCAGCTGAAAGTACTGTTGTTCTAATGACTAGGATAGTGGGACTGTTTATGACTTTATAAGTCTTCTCTGTACTGTGGGTTGGAAGACTGCTGATCCTCTCGCCTCAGCCTCCCCAGTGTTAGGATTACAGGTGTGAGCTTTATTAGGTATATTTAACAAGCCAGGAAAGAAATGTCCTGAAAAGATAATTCACTAGAAAATCTTTAGAACCTCCACAAATAGGGCAGCTCTCAACATGTATGAGTTGAGAATGTGCCCAACATTGCTCAGCCATGTGCTGGTGGAATCTAAGCACTGTGTCTGAGCTCATGACTCTGTGGTAGTCCTGGTCTGAGAAGTAAAAACAAACCAGATTGTAACTATTTGTTTAGGACCACAGTGAGAAAACCCAGTGCAGACTGTCCTTGGGTTCTGAGTAGGTTGGTGCTTGCCTTGAGGTATACCTCTCAGGCCCCGTCACATCTTACTGTTTAAGGGACATGTGCCTAGGGTAAGTACTCTGGGGGTGAGATTGTCAGGTTGACGGAACAGCTTTGAAGGTGGCAGTTTTCCTATGGAATTAAGAGTTAGCGCACCCTCAGGTTTGGGGGATCAGGAGTAGGACACAGCCTGTAATAGAAGGTAGAGAAAACAAATAGCAGTTTTGTGATTGTCTCTTTCTCCTGGAAGCAGCAGGCCTTGCACATGGCGCCTCAGCACTCTTTGAGGTGAAAAACAATGGCACAACGTGTATAATGGCCAGCTTCTCTGCCTCCTTTCTGACCACCTACGAGACTGCGAATGGTTCTCAGGTAGGAGACACCAGCATTGTGGGATTCTGAAAAATTACCCTGCCTTAGTCTGACCCTGTCACTTGTGCAGAGAGCTTCTAGCCCATCAGTAATCTCTGCTGTTGTCTGCTGGTAGCTGCAGCCACAGCAAACCGCTGCTGACTGTAACGCTTTCTGGATGAGTATTTTATAGCCACCTTGAAGAATCAGAGAAGTCAGCACGTTTGCTAAATACTCCCGGGCTGCTTAGTTAGCTTTGTTCAATAAATGGCTCCAGATTTTTATGATTTGCTTCCCTTCAGGATATTGTTTATTCTAAGGGATGGCTTGAGGAGCAGTGCTGTGGACTGTCCCCTTTAAGAAAGATGTTCTTAGTGGGCTGGACCTTATTATGGCACACGCCTCCCGTATGGCACACACCTTTAATCCCAGCACTCAGAAGGAGGCAGAGGCAGGCAAATTTTGAATTCAAGGCCAGCTTGGTCTACAAGCTTTAGAACCACAAAATGAGACCCTGTCTCAACAAACAAGCAAACAAACAAAAATATGTTCTTAGTGGTGGTTACATTAAAGCAAGTTTGTGTTTCTGTAGTTCCTAGATTACTAGTAGATGAGTATCGTGCATCTTAAATTTCTTTTTAATTACCTGTTAGACATTTCACACAATCATTATATGTAATTACCCTTTTAAATGCATCCCTGGATCATGAGATACACCATACCCGAAATCCTACTAGCTTATGTTTTTCTGCCTCTGCCTCCTGCACATTGGAATTAAGGTGTGCACACAATGAGTGGGAAGCACGTTTAACCCTGACTCTGCCAGGTCTCTCACACTGGATTCACTTGTCAGCCTGTTTCTGTTAGTAGTGAGAATGCAGTGAGCTGTCTACTGGTTTGTCAAACTGAATACTTTTTAGAACACTGTACCCATATCTACCACAGCCACAGTTAGTATTTCAGAATAGTCAGAAAGTCTGAGAAGATGGAACTTCTGACTACCCCGTTTGAAGTCATGCACATTGTTTGCATGCATTGAGTTATAGTCCAGTAGCTTTGTACGGATGCTGCACCAAGTAAGAGTCTCTGTGAATGGCTACTTTAAGATTGACTGGAAGCTCAGTTTCTGTCATTGCGTGCAGGTAACTCTTTGGCAGTGTCTCCTTAGCATACCTTCTCATGGCTTTGCATTGGAATTGTATTTGTTCTAGATCGTGAACATTTCCCTGCCAGCCTCTGCAGAAGTACTGAAAAATGGCAGTTCTTGTGGTAAAGAAAATGTTTCTGACCCCAGCCTCACAATTACTTTTGGAAGAGGATATTTACTGACACTCAACTTCACAAAAAATACAACACGTTACAGTGTCCAGCATATGTATTTTACATATAACTTGTCAGATACAGAACATTTTCCCAATGCCATCAGCAAAGGTAAGACTTCTGTAAAAAATGCAAATCTGAAGGGAAGGGTAAAGAACTTGCCTTTCCGAGAGCCACACGAGTGTCCACTATGTCCCCTGCCTTTCTGAGTCATTGCTTTCTTTTTGTCTTTTCTGTCCCTTTTAGATGCTTGCCAGAGCCTGAGTATGCTTTCTCTGGTACTCAGGCTTTTCCACTGGCCACTGTGTGGCTGGCTGCATGCTGGCATGTGCACATGGCATGGAATTTTCTCTTCCTCTCTCAGTCCTGAGATTTACAGCTCACCTGTCATGACATTTTTCTTTTTAAACTCCCAATAAAACTGTTGTTAAGCTTCACAACAAACAAAAGAATATGAGATGGTGGTATTCAGTCACTCTTAACTTAGGTACTGTGAACACATTGTGTTTTGTTTTCTTTTGTTGATTGATTGGGATACAGAGATCTACACCATGGATTCCACAACTGACATCAAGGCAGACATCAACAAAGCATACCGGTGTGTCAGTGATATCCGGGTCTACATGAAGAATGTGACCGTTGTGCTCCGGGATGCCACTATCCAGGCCTACCTGTCGAGTGGCAACTTCAGCAAGGAAGGTAAGGTGCTGGAGTGACATGGCTTCAGGTGACAGTCCACAGTGGGTGGAGTCTGTTCCTCTATCTGGCAGCCCCTCTGCTGTTAAAGGTTCGAGTGGGTACATCCTGATTAGGAGGCTAGAGCTTGGTTAATACAATCTGGTCTCCGTCATGCATGGAATACAGAGGAGTGATCCTGTGGATGGTGAGCAAAACACTCTGCCTGTAAGCCAGTCCTCAGACTGCTCAGGCAGCTCTAGAGGAGGTGTGACCCCTAGTCTGCACAAGTTTGTCAAGCTAGTGGGCCCAATTGTCACTTGGCCCCAATCCTGTCAGCTCTGAAATTGTCCATTTCATGTGGTTTGTCAAAGGGTTACCTGGGCTACCTGTCCTTATTAGCTTTCCTTCGGGCTTCTTGAGTAATCTTAATGAAGACTGTGGTGTGACTGTGAAGAGAGCTACCTCAGGTGCTTTCTCTCAGTTCTAAGTCAGTTGCAGGTTAGGGGATGTAGTGTGTATTTTCTCAGCAGATGACCCTAGTCTGCACCTAAAGTTTAAAAAGAAAGTATTTTATTACATATAAAGCTAATTGGAAGGGCCAGGGCCTAGAGGCATAGATTTGCTGCCTCATAAGTTGTCCCCTTTTGTTGAGACAGGGTCTCTCTATCGTATAACTATTATTGTCTGGAATTCACTCTATAGACCAGGCTGGCTTTGAACTTACAGAGATTTACCTGCTTCTGCCTCCCAAGTACTGGGATTAAAGGTTTGTGCCACCATGTCTGGCAACATAGCCGTTTACATTAGTTACAGATGCTCTTGCACTGACCTAATCCAAGCCCAGCTGTTGCCATAGTCGTAGTCTGAAATATATACTGTCATGATACAAATGGCACTGGGGTAGGGGTGGGGTCCTTATTTTAAACATGAGGGTTTTGTTTTGTGTAATGTGTGTGTGTTTTGCCTATATGTGCATTGTGTGTTTGCTTGGTGTCCATGAGGGCCAAAAAGGACAGTAGATCATTTGGAGCTGGAGTTAAAGACACTTGTGAGTCACCAGTGGGTACTGGAGTTAAACCTATGCCTTCTGGGAAAGCAGCACGTGCTCTTAACCCACCCAGTCATCTCTTTGCTCCATAAATAAGCTGTTCTGTTTCTAATCTAGTGACAAAGGTGTTATTGACAGAACAAAGAGTAAAAGATAACCCACACACATGAGCCAGACAGAATGAGAAGAAATGGGTGCTTCCGAAAGATGCTGACTTTGTTTGGTTGAGTCCTTCTACCGACCTCCCTGTATCTGATCTTAGGATGTTATAGCAGTGTCCCCTTTTCTGTTGATTACCAGAGTCAAAAATTGCAGTGCAGTTTATATATGGAGCGGGAACTCACCCCTTGGGAGTCAGTTCTGTCCTGTACCTCCTACCTGCTACACCTGAATAATGCTTCCAGTCTGCTCTCCTGCTCTCCTGATAATTGTTACTTATTAAATCCAAGAGTGTGTATGCGTGTGCTTATAGGTCACACAGGGGTGGCCTTGACCAGGAAGGAAGCCTCACGTCTCCTCCTCCTGTAAATGGTCAGACCAAAGAAAACTTGGGCACTTGACAAATCTTATTTAAAAGGAAATAAAATGGAACTGGAGAAATGGCTTAGCAGTTAAAGAACACTGGCTGCTTTTCTGAGGACTTGGGTTTGCACCAGTACCACCCAGGTTGTGATTGCCAGTTCTCTCTTAACTCCAGTTCCAGAGTGACCTCTTCTGGCCTCCCTGAGCACTAGGCACATATTACACACAGAAGTGAGGCACAGAAATATACATGCAGGCAAAACTTTTTGGGTTTTCGGATGGCCCTGGTTGTCCCAGAACTCTCTAGACCAGGCTAATCTAGAACTCAGAGGTCCACCTACCTCTGCCTCCCAAGTGCTTTGAGTAAAGATGTGTGCCACCATGCCTAGCTTCAGGCAAAACACTTAAACATATACAGTGGAATTTTTTAAAAGAGGAAGTAAAGCACTAGCTGGACCTGGCTTTTTTTTGTGAGAACAGGTACTTTGCTAGAGATAGTCAGGGGGTTCTCAGCCTGGAGTAGGCTGTGGGGAATTCTGCTGCAGGCCGAGAATAGCCACGCCAAGGTACCACCAGGGTTCTGGGGCAGGGCGTGTGTTAGGCACTGGGCTTCCCAGGTCACCAGCAGTGTGAGTGTATGCATGAGGACAGGTGTCATACAGGACAGAGGGCAATGTTGGGTCTGCTCCAGGTGTAGTTTCAGGCAGTTGTGAGTTGCCTGGCACAGGTACTGAAAATATAGTATGTTCATTACTGGACTCACGCTGTTTGTCCATTACGTGTTGGTAATCAGAGAGCATCTTGCTTGCTCTGATTATTCATGCCTCTTTTGCTGTTGTGACTGTTCCTGTTGTGGTTCTCATTATGTGTGTGACTGTGTGGGGATGCACACACACCTGAGGAGGTCAGAAGTATTGGCTCTCCCTTGGGTCTGTCACAAGGAAATGGTAAGCTGCCCACTATGGGTACTGGGAATTTAACTCGGGTTCACAGTATACTCTCTTAGCCATCAAGCCCATCACTCCAACCCAGTTATCCAGGTTTTAATCTTGAGGTTTTGTTATGTGAAACTTAAGCATAGGAGAGATTCTACCATGACTGAAAAGTTATTACTAGCAGGCTATAAAAATAGACTTCCTCCGTTCTTTTCCCCTCCCCTCCCCTCCCCTCTGTTCCTCTCCCCTTCCCTCCCAGCAGGCTCCTGCACATTCTTGCTGATAATATGCAGCTCTAGTTAATTCATGTGTTTTTATAAATGGCAGGCCTGGCCAGGGCCTGACAGTCAAGAGTCCCTGTCTTGTTTCTAACAGTGTCTCTCATGTGACAGCTCAGTGCAAACACTTGAATTCATGCTACATTCATGTATATATGACCTAGACTCACTCCCTTGTGGCAGGGTGAAACTTTGTCTTGGTCTCAGTATATTTATTTGCTTGCTCACTGAGAAGGAAGGCTAAGATGGGAAAAATGTTGGGGGGGGGGGATGCAACAAGTGGGCTAGAGTGTTCTAGGTCCTCTCTCTGCTTCTTGAACCTGCTGTCCATGTGCCTGTCAGATACAGGGTGAAAAAGTGCCCTGCAGAGTTCAGAAGTGGGTGTCTCTAGTTCTAACATGCACTCCAGTATCTGAGGTAGTTATAAGCAAGCTGGATTTTGAACTGCCCTTCCAACTGTCTCTACTGTCCCTACAGAGACACACTGCACACAGGATGGACCTTCCCCAACCACTGGGCCACCCAGCCCCTCACCACCACTTGTGCCCACAAACCCCACTGTATCCAAGTACAATGTTACTGGTAACAACGGAACCTGCCTGCTGGCCTCTATGGCACTGCAACTGAATATCACCTACCTGAAAAAGGACAACAAGGTAGGTAGGGAGGATGGCTGCTTTTACCATCAAAGGAGTGTGGTGCTGCAGTCTGTTACTTAGTATATACTGTATCAGTTGTGCAGGGCTGTGCCCCACCTCTGAGTCCTGGGCTACATTTGTCTGAGTGGGGTGTGCCATACCTTCTGCCCATGAAAGCCCAAGATGCTAGCTAACTTGGCACCTCATAAAAGTGCCTTGATCCTAGGAGAAGCATTGCATTTTCCTTCAGCTTTTATTACTCAAATTTTGTATTATTTGTTCGTTTGTCCTCTGGCAGGAACAGTGTCTGTGTCTGTGGGGATAGGAGACACTAGTGAGTGTGTAGTTGAGCCAGACCAAGCTTGTAGGCACCTGTAGTCTTAGCTACTCAGAAAGGATGGATGCCTGAGGCAGAAGGACCAAGTGAGGCATGGAGGCTGACAAAAGGTAGGAAAAGCATCAGGGGCTTTGTTAGTCGAGGTTCTCTTGAGGGAGAGGGAGAGAGATCCATCCATCCCCATGTAATCTATCCTAGTAAATCTGTGTGTGTGTGTGTGTGTGTGTGTGTGTGTGTGTGTGTGTGTGTCTGAGTTTGTTGTGTGTATGTATCTGAGTTTGTTTTGCTGTGAATAGATACCATGAGCACAGAAGCTCTTATAAGGGAAAACATTTAATTGGGGTTCACTTACAGTTCCAAGATTTAGTCCATAATGGTGATGGGAAGCCTGGCAGCATGTGGGCAGACAAGGTGCTGGAGAGTTATGGATTTGCTAGCAAGAGCAAGCGGGCAAAGCACAAGCTTCCTCCTTCTGTGTCCTTTATATAGGCTGCCACAAACAAAACAGATTTAAGAAGGACTTCCCATCTCAAGTTGTTTAAGAAAAAAAAATCCCTCTTGAATGTACTCAGCCACTTGGGTTTTAGTTAATTCCAGATGTAGTCAAGTTGACACCAAGAAAAGCCACCCCAGGGACCAATCTAAGCCATCTTGGCAAGGCACAGCATTCTGAACAGTAGGCACTATGTGGGAACTCAGAAACCTGCCAGGTGTGGTTAAGGACTCCTCCTGACTTGTTAGAGTGGTTATGTCTCCTCCATTAGCCATTAGTGCTGTTGGCTGTGATGTGAGGGGGTCATCAGAGCCTCAGTGATAACTCAATTGCTTTTCTTGTCAGACGGTGACCAGAGCGTTCAACATCAGCCCAAATGACACATCTAGTGGGAGTTGCGGTATCAACTTGGTGACCCTGAAAGTGGAGAACAAGAACAGAGCCCTGGAATTGCAGTTTGGGATGGTGAGGCTGAGTTGTCTGTTGTCACTTGGGGCATAGTCACTGGGTCTTCACATCCTTGGTGTGGTGGCAATCAGGATTCTCCTCACTTTTCACCAACAAATACACACTGACACACATTTATTCTGCTCATATTTGGGGAGATCTTCCAAAGGCTAGGTGATTGGGAGAGCAGCAAAGAGCAGAGCATGAAGCCAGGTTGTACCACCTGCTTCTCACCGCCTGCCTTCTCCTGTTTGTACTGTTTCCTGGGAAAAGCCACATGTATACTTAGCAACGGAGAATATGTAGATGACACTGGGAAGGATCTTTGTTTATAGTGCTGGCTGATGTCTGTACCCAGGGCTTCTACATGTTTCTCAACCAACCATACCTCAGTCAGCATAATTTTTTGGTGTTTTGTTTTGTCACGACAGGGTTTCTCTGTGTAGCCCTGGATGTCCCGGAACTCACTCTGTAGACCAGGCTGGCTTCAAACTCAGAAATCCACCTGTCTCTGCCTCCAGAACACTGTGATTAAAGGCGTGCGCCACCACACCCAGCTCAGTACAGATATGAGCTTATTAATAATTTCTTATAATGGGTTTTAAACTTTTCTGTACCATTCTAAAGGTAGTTTTAAATAGAATGGTTCCTTATGTCTCTGTTTTGATGGGTAACCCAGTGCTAACAGAGGTCTCAGGTGTTGGGCATGTTGGTGCTTGTTTAATCCACGTACCGTACTGAGAGGTGCAAACAGGACCATGAGTTTTAAGTCCTCACTGGACTACATAGTGACAGCCTGTATTAAACAAAAAGTCTGGGGGCTGGGGTGGTGGCTCAAGATTGGGAGCACTGGCTGCTCTTTCCAGAGGACCTAAAAACAAGACTGTAAAGAGCCAACCAGAATGTTTGTTTTTGCTGCAAATGTAGAGGTCCTGTTGCCCACTGATGCTCACCGTGCTGGCTGATGATTGCCTTTTCTTTCAGAATGCCAGCTCTAGCCTGTTTTTCCTGCAAGGAGTGCGCTTGAATATGACTCTTCCTGATGCCCTAGGTGAGACTGGCTTCCTCCTCCCATCGGTTCCCATGCTCCTCACCCACTGTAGCCTGTGCTTGAGCAGACTCTCTCTCCCATTGCAGTGCCCACATTCAGCATCTCCAACCATTCACTGAAAGCTCTTCAGGCCACTGTGGGAAACTCATACAAGTGCAACACTGAGGAACACATCTTTGTCAGCAAGATGCTCTCCCTCAATGTCTTCAGTGTGCAGGTCCAGGCTTTCAAGGTGGACAGTGACAGGTTTGGGTCTGGTAAGTAGCAGAGGCAGCATCCAGAGTAATGGGGGGGGGGGGGGGTCGGCAGCAGAGGCATCATAGAACTTCCTGAGGGACAGGGATATATGGGCAGGGAGCAAACACCCTTTTCCTCTGCAAAGACAGGGTTTCTTCCCAGCTTGAGACTTCCCTTTGTAAGGAAGGAACTGCAGGAATGGGTATGTGAGGTAAGGGTGTCCTGGCTGAGGAAAGAGATTGCAGAAAATGACAGTCAGTGGCTCTTTCTGAAAGCTGACCAATGGTCCAGTGGTCAGCACCATTCATTCTAACCTGGGCGGAGCATACCTGGGATTCCCCAGCTGCATAGAAAACACTCATGTCTATAGTCTATAGATGTCCCAAAGTCTCTAGCCTGGCCTCATCCTTTCCCCTTGGGCTGGGGAGGAACAATTGGACCTTGAGGGGGTGCCCTGGAGTGAATCCCCTGGCTTGTCTTTCTTGCAGTGGAAGAGTGTGTTCAGGATGGTAACAACATGTTGATCCCCATTGCTGTGGGCGGTGCCCTGGCAGGGCTGGTCCTCATCGTCCTCATTGCCTACCTCATTGGCAGGAAGAGGAGTCACGCCGGCTATCAGACCATCTAGCCTGGTGGGCAGGTGCACCAGAGATGCACAGGGGCCTGTTCTCACATCCCCAAGCTTAGATAGGTGTGGAAGGGAGGCACACTTTCTGGCAAACTGTTTTAAAATCTGCTTTATCAAATGTGAAGTTCATCTTGCAACATTTACTATGCACAAAGGAATAACTATTGAAATGACGGTGTTAATTTTGCTAACTGGGTTAAATATTTTGCTAACTGGTTAAATGTTAATATGTTACCAAAGTAGAGCTCTAAAGAGGATGAGAAGGCTCCACTGATTTGACTTTTAAGACTTGGTGTTTGGTTCTTCATTCTTTTACTCAGATTTAAGCCTTACAAAGGGAATCTCTGGTCCAGACCCTTGGGCCTGGCAAGGGTGGCTGATGGTTAGGCTGCACACTTAAGAAGCAAACGGGAGCAGGGAAGGCTTGCCACACAGGCACGCACAGGGTCAACCTCTGGACACTTGGCTTGGGCTACCTGGCCTGGGGGGGCTGAACTCTGGCATCTGGCTGGGTACACACCCCCCCATATTTCTGTGCTCTGCCACCCGTGAGCTGCCACTTTCCTAAATAGAAAATGGCATTATTTTTATTTACTTTTTTGTAAAGTGATTTCCAGTCTTGTGTTGGCGTTCAGGGTGGCCCTGTCTCTGCACTGTGTACAATAATAGATTCACACTGCTGACGTGTCTTGCAGCGTAGGTGGGTTGTACACTGGGCATCAGCTCACGTAATGCATTGCCTGTAACGATGCTAATAAAAAGTCTCCTTCTTTGTCTGTCTGGACGTGTCCTTCTGTGACCCATCAAGAGAGCCCTCATGTGCACAAGGTATGGGACAATGTCGGGATAACCCGGCTTCTAGTCAGCCTATGAAAAGACTAAATGTTGTTTTGTTAAGGAAATGTTGCTTGTCATGGCTCTAAATGTTAGGAGACTTACATAATTTGTTGTTTTGATGAGTCTTAGGTGATGAGAATATGGCCATGTGACTAGTCTCCAGAAGCACTGCACCTATGTCACAAGAACCTTATACACATTAAACATGAGGTGACTTGAAGAGGCCAGTGCTCACTGTTTCCTTGAAGCTCTGATCTGTCCACCTCCTTATGTCCATAGCAGACTGGGACAAGCCAGGCTCCTCTGCAGTATCTCCTCTGCTTGCTGGTGGGATTTGTAAAGACTTGGGAGCATCCACCATCTTCAAGTGTTCCATCTATCCTGTAGGCCAGCTCCCTCCTCTGGGGGCAGGAGACAACAGGAGCCTTGCCTTAGAAGCATCACGTGCCTCTGATCAGCTTCAGAAACCAAAAGCAGTCCAGAGAATCCAGACTGGCAGGCAAGGGCAAGGTCTGCCTGTGGGTCTTGTAACTTAGCTTCCCAGTCCTGCCTTTGGGGAGAGGAAAGCCTGGCCTCCAGGCTTGCTTGTTGGGGTCACTGGCAGGGTTGCAGGCTCTACCTTCCTGGTCTGACTGGAAGCAGGAGCAGCTCACATCAGCCCTCTGAAAGGGAGGACTGAGCTGAAGGGAGCTTTGTTCCTTGAATCTCTGCACTCAGACTGACCATGAGATCTCAGTGGGACTGAATTCCATCTCCCTGGGGCCCCAGCATTCTCCTTGGCAGGTGACACCAGGTAGTCCTGAGGAAAGCCATCTCCAGGTACACCTTTAAGGTACAAACGACCTTGGGGGACATCTGGACAGTAGTGTGGGTGCAGCTCTGAGCCCATCCACTCCTGGGCGGAGCTAGTACATCATGCCTCCCAGCTAAGGCTACAGCTTTGAAAAACCAGAAAGGAAGCTGCAAGGTAAGGGGCTCAGGGCTTACTGCCAGTGAATGAGGCCTGCCCTCCAGCTTCATGAATAGCCTTCACCAGGGGATATCAGTGATGGCCTTATAGGCTGTGCTGGGTATGTAAGGACATTAGGGGTGAGCAGCCAGAGGACAGGGCCCTACCTATAAGGGCCATTCTGAGAAAGCCGGGGATCATCACAAGTGACCATGCTCAGAAGTAGGCTACTGTGTCCCGCTTAACCCCCATAGGGCACAGGTCTGCATAGGCACAGGCTAGGAGAATGTCCTGGGAGGGCGCTGGGGATCTTATTCGCCTGAGAAGCCAAGGTCACACGTGGCAGACACTTAACTTCTAACACTAGGAAACTTGTTGCTCTCCTCAACAAGTACCTCATATTCCTAGTGTCAAAATAAGATTTTTTTGAATGCGCGAGTGTGTGTGTGTCTCAAAATGACCATTTGAACAAGTGTTCTCTGCTTCCACTTATGGGTCCTGGGACCCAACTAAGATCATGAAGCTGGGCCAGAGAATTCAGTTTATGACTCCAAAGGTAGGAAAAAATGGAGAACACTAATTTTAAGTCATTCTTTTAAAAGTTCACATTGAGTGTCGTGATTTCAAGTATTTACAGCAGGAACGTTGTGGTAGGAATTGGTGAAGTGTGTGCTCTGAAGAGAACTGCAGCTGTGGGCGCCTGTGCACTCAGCTCTGTGCCTGCAGCGCTGCTCGGCAGCTCTTCCGAAGCCTGGTGATGGTCGTCATGGACAGGCTTCCTGGTTCTGAAAAGATTTTCTGGAAGAAAAACAATTTTTTTCCCCAAACATTCGCTCATAACACACTTCACTTTAGCTGTCCCTTAAAAGGCTCCATTGTTACGAGCCTCTCATCCCAACACTCACTCAAGCAAATCTGAGTTTGAGGCCAGTGTGGTCCACAGGATTGAGTTCTAGGACAGCAAGGACTACACAGAGAAACCCTGTCTCAAAAAGCAAAAAAAAAAAAAAAAAAAAAAAAAAAAAAAAAAAAGTTGGCGCCTGGCAGGCAAATTAACCTGAGGCTTGGTACTAAGGCTTTGACAGAGGACAGGGACATGCGCTTAGGACTCAGTCTTCCAGATACATGGCAGTAGTGTCCTACACTAGAGGTGCTGTATGCTGAATACACTTAGGTTTTGGTTTCTAAAAATTCCAAGTAAGAGCACTTGACTATCACAATCTTGGGGTACAAAGATCAAGCCAACCAAGACGGACGTGTCACACTGGACTCAGCTGATGAAGCAGGTGACAGGGCATTCCTGATAGCCTGAGTTTTTCTGACTTGGCATCTGACTGTGGGTGCACAGCACAGATGACCCTAAGATTGTTTATGGCAGGCCTGTGAGAGCAGAACATGGGCTCTTCCAACTCCAAGATGCACCATGCGAGTGCCTGAAGGCTTTGCTGATGCTAAAAGCCAAGCTCAGGGTAGGCTGGCAAAGCCCCCTTCTCTGAGCCATTGCACCAAACCAGATAATTTCACTGCAAAGATGCTAAGAGCTGTGGGACACCGGGTTTTAAATCACTCAGGACACAGAGACAACAGAACACATGAGCCCCAGTTCCATAGCAGTCAGTCCCTAGCCAGGTACAGTGGTAGACACCTGTAGATGCAGAGGAAAGACCCTTGGGCTCTCCCATAGTATCCCTCAGGCAGCTTCAATCCAGATTCAAATGTCTATGAGAGGACATGATCTACAGCCTGCAGACTTCTGGTTCTGGGATACCTGGGGTCCTTGTCCAGTTTCGTTATCCCATGAAGCAACTCCAAGAGGCTTACAGAAGAGTCCTGTCCATAACCCAGAATTCTCTGGCTTGACTAGAGCATACAGTAGGGTGAGTGGGACCTAGCTGTGAGGTCATTGCCCAGGGTTCCTACTGGGCCCTACCACAGGTTCCTATCCCTTCACCCACTCCGAACTGCCTGCACGTCATGTGGCCTGCACAAGTCAGAACCAACCCAGGTGTGGTAGGTGCCACCTCCACTCGTGTGTGCCCAGTGACAGAGTTTCTAGTCCTGGCTATCTGAGAAGGCTGGCCTTGAACTCACGGAGGTCCTCCCGAGTCACTGGTGGGATTAAAGGCATGAGCCACCATGCCCAGCCTCCAATAGTGCTGCTTGCCAACAAGGGGCTTCAAGCTACAGCTTGGTGGAGTAGACCTCACACGGGACCTCTGCCACATCGCCTGACTTTATTATTTCAAAAGCTTTTTAGAAGTGCTGGATGTGATTGTGCCATTCTAACCTGAGTATTCAGCAGGCGGAAGCAGCCTGACCTCAGCTTGAGTCCACTGTGGTCTGTATAGCAAGATCCAGGCCAGCCTACACAGCAAGGGCCCAGACTAAAACAGAAAGCTGCTGAACCCTCAGGTCCTGCCAGATGCTCTGAGGGCCTCTCGGTCCGCCAGCCTCATCCTACCTCACATTCAGCAGCTCTCAGAACCAGTCCACACAGCCCGCACCAGGTCAGGATGCAGCAGCCATCCCTAGCCTCACGATTGATTCCCATAGGTGCCACAGATGATTATGTCCTATCAGGGCAGGAGGGAGGTCGTGGCCGCCTGTGATCAACAGAGCTTGTGTGACCAGGCTTTGAGCCAGCTGAGGACATGGCGGCCTCGCTGACATGCCTCCCCCTGTCCCAGACTCCAGGGGAAACAGAGCATTCCCAATCAGTGTGAACCAGAACAGACTTTCCAGGTGAGTAGCGGTGGCCCGGGGCAGTCCCTCAGTCAGAGGGACTTTTGCAGCCATCTCGGCTGGCCAGCAGCTCCCAGGGAAGTAGGGAACTAGCCACTGAACTGCAGCCTCAGCTCAGGGAGGGGGGTTGCCCCTTGTGGGGGGAGGGACTCACCAGAGGCACAGGGACACTTGGCATAATCACTGGGTGGGACAGAACTCGAGCCCCCAATCAGGCCAAATAGCCCAGAACTTACCTGCATGAATGCGTGACACTCTGTCACAAAGTCCCCTTTGGTGATCTGCTTAAACTTGTCACAGATGTCTGGAATACTGCTGGCTTCCAATATAAATTCCTGGTGTTGCTTAATTAAGGTCAGAGCAACCCGGAATATGATTTTGGAGCCCTCATTGAACAGACAGTCCCAGATCCGTAGCACCGTCTGCAGAGACACAGAAATTCCCCCATCACTTCACAGCAGCCCACCCAGCTCCTGGGGCTGATGAAGGTGCTCACCTCCACAGGTAGGATGTCCACAAACAGGCAGATGAACCAGCGGGACACCAGCAGGGTCCACAACACACCATGGCCATCCATCAGGGCTGCCACTGCTGGTAGCTTCATCCTCACCAGCTCTGCTAGGACCTCTTGGTCAGTCTTCAGCCCCAGCATTGCTGGGCTATAGTAATCTGCCTCACGGGGGAGAAGGGGAACTGAGAGACTCAAATCAGCAGGGCCTGGGGGCCGAGGCCTGTATTCCCAGCTACTTGGGAGGCTAAGGCAGGATGAGCTCAAGGTCGATGCCTACTTGAGCCACAGATAACTTCATAAGCCCCTGTTTCCAAATGAAAGAGGGCTAAGGGAGGGGCTCAGCGGCAGGGCATTTGCATAGCGTGTACAAGGCCCCTGGTTTCATCTCCTGTACACATAGACACACACAGACTCATTCCCTGTGAGACGACACACAGGTTTTCAGTGATTCTGCTTCCTCAGTAAGTCCTCAGGGTATCGGATTCCGGCCACCACTGAGCGGTGAGGAATGGGAGTTATGGGTTAACAGGGCAAAGTTTCAGCCTGGGCCTCAGGGCTGGGATTCAGCTCAGCTGGACAGCATGCAAGAAGCCCTGGATCTGATCCAGTGCCATAGAAAACTAGGGATGATGGCACACACCCCAAGTCCAACACTTGGAAGATGTAGCTCTTGGCTGCATAGTGAGCCTGAGACTCACTATGTCTCATGTCGGGGTGGGCAGAGAACAGGAGTAGGGAAGGAAGTGTCCGGGTGATAAGTCTTATCTTGTAATAAAAATCAAATCCACACACGTGCTTCCAACACCACTTCATCCGAAGACACGGGACACGCATCTTACAAAGCACTTCTGAGTTTCCTACTCACTTAGTTTTGTTTTTTTTTTTTTTTTTTAATTACAACTTTTTATTCAGTGGGCAAGGAGGAGCATGTGGGCTGTGGAGCCATACATGCGGACAGCGGAGGGCAACTTGATGGCCTCTGCTCAACAAAGTGGGTGGGTCCTGGTTATGAATTGGTGACGAGACGAGGCTCCACCCACCAGGCCATCTTACTGGCCTGACTAAATTTTTTAAGTTGTTAGTGCGATGTGTTGTTATAAATGTCAGTGCTTGATTTACACTACAAAAAAAAAATCACCCAGTCCGTAATAAAACAGAAAACCATGGTACACTAATTATACATCAAGAAGTGAATGCAAAACAGGCACCCTGCTGCAGGAGGAGCAGGCTACACTCACTGGACATCTGGGTGAAACGGGATCATTCTACCACCATGGGGTTACAAGGCAGCCTATCTCAAAAACAAACAAACAAGGAAGCAAGGAAGGAAGGGAAGAAAAGAAAAGAGGGAAAACCGAAAACGCTGTCCTCTTGCACACTTGCTTTGAGTCTGCCTCTTGGGAGCCTTTCACAGTTTGCTGTTCTTGTTTCGTTGTTTGCTTATTCGGGTGTTTCTGGGCCCTGGCAGCTCTCTGAGATCCCAGGTTGACCTACAGGCTGCGACTCTCTTGCGGTAACCTCCTAAACACGGGGATTACACACTAGGATTGCACGCCTCGCTCTCCTTCCTAACTCTGCACATCTTGTTTATCTGGGAGAGGTGTGTGAAGAGACAGCCAGTGTCCCCAGCTCTATCATCAGCTCAGAAGAGGGACAGGAGCTGAGCAGGGACAGCAGAGATTTGCAGAGGAGCATTTCGTGACCTTGGCCTTGCTTGGAAGCTTAGAACAGCTTCCAAAAATAGAGATATTAAACCCATGCTCTGAACTCCAAGGAGCTGAGCCGGTCTCCAGGGGAAAGACTGCATTAACCCGCCACACCTCCACGTTCCTTCCCATCTCCTGTGGAAGCCACACCACTGCAGAACCACCCTTGGACACTAGGCCAGTGTGCATAGACTGGGTCAGAGCCATGCATGGCCCGAGCCCCAGGCTATCTATTCCTTTGGTCACAGCCGCACACCAGGCTCAACCACAGCAACCCTGCCTGGCCCAGAACAAGGCAGATGCTTCCAAGTCTAAGTTTGATACTTATCACTCTTCACGCTCTCCACAATGAGGTTGTCTGCACTTCGTGGCATTCGTTCTGAGACTCTGCCTATTGGCTTCTGATTATAGATAAAGAACCTATCAAAAGCACTTATCCTTAGCGCCAGTATGCAAGAGCCCATATTTGCTGGCAGAGATAGGCTCTGCTTGGAACAAGTGAGCCTTCACCTTTTGCTGTAATCCCACCCCCACCCCGTGCAGCCCAAATGAAAACAAAGAACTGGGTGGTGGTGGAGGAGGAGACACATGCCTTTAATCCCAGTATTCAAGAGGCAGAGGCAGCTGGGGTTCTGTGAGGCCAGCCTAGTGTAGGCTGTAGTTCTAGGACAGCCAGGGCTACACAGAGAAACCCTGTCTTAAAAAAAGAGGAGAGGAGGAAGAAGAAGAAGAGGAGGAGGAGGAGGAGGGTGGCGGCAGCAGTGGTGATGATGGTGATGATGATGATGATAAAGAGTTTGGGGAAAGCTATGTATGGAGACACCAACTCCTGGGACAAGGAAGAATGCTGAGCCTTGGACCCCAGAGCTATCACACTATAGGAGCCAATAAAATAGTACCTTACCCTACTACACACCCAGGCCTTGCAGGTAGAGCTCTCCAAGGGCCAGAGGCCCAGCCTTGGAGACCAGTGCCTCTCCCTTGCTGTGACCTGGGGTTACCACTCAGCTCCACCTATCAGGATACAGTCACATTCCAAGTTCGAGGACATCATGAGGCGCCCAGATCTGAGGCTGAAAGGCAGAGACACAGGAGTCCCGGGATATGTGCCACCAACCGGCCCTTTGGGATAAAGGGTCTGTGCTCCTTCCCTCATTTCCACCTGCACCCCAGGTGCAGCATAAGTGGCTACACAGGAAGAGGAGGAATGGCTGTCAGCACCACTGCAGGGGCCCCAACCCACAGAGTGGCAGTGTGTGCTTCTAGAAAAAGCCTGCTTGGACTGTCATGGTGCCTGCACTGAGGGATTCTGGGAAAGGATATCTTCCCCAGCATGTCTCACAGTTCATGGCTGGAACTTCTAGCTCACCTGTTTCTGGGTCTAACTCAAACATTATCACAGGCATGTTATCCCACGCATGTGCACCCAGGAGAAAAGAACACCCCGAGGCCTGGTCCGGGAGTCTCTCAGTCTGTCTCTCTCAGTCTGTGTGTCTGTCTGTCTCTCTCCTTTTTGAGTCCTGTCCTGTAGCTCAGGCTGTTCTTGAACTCGTGACTTTCCTGTCTTAATCTTCCAAGTACTAGGAGTATGGCGTACACTGTTTTGTTTGTTTTTTTATTTTGTTTTTCAAGACGGAATTTTTCTATGTAGCCCTGGCTGTCCTGGAACTCCCAGACTGGCCTCTGACTCAGAGACCCACCTGCCTCTGCCTCCCAAGTACTGGGACTAAAGGCGTGCACCACCATAGCCCGAGGATCCGAGGATGCACCGCTCTTCTTATTGGACAGGCAGAGAGAACTTCAGTGGGTTTGAAGATCTGTATCTTCTTTTCATTCCCCAGTGAGAGAACTTGGAAAAGGACTGGTGATCAGTGATCAGAAGCAACAGAAGTAAGGGAACTTTAAAAAGAAACCATCAAGCTGGGGGGGGGGGGTGTTGTTCATGCAGCCCCTGCTCCAGGAAGCTGGGGATAGGAGAGGGGCAGTGGGGATGTCCTCATGACCCCAGGAGGTTCAGGCCTGCTGGAATGAATGGTGGAAGACCTTGTCTCATAAGTAAGATATGGCTCAGTTGCCAGAGTGCTTACCCAGTGGGTTCTACTCTCGGTACTCTACTCTATTCATGATTATACTCTCCGCACTGAGAGTATAGTCATGAGAGGAGGGTCAGAGGTTCAAGGTCACCTTCCACGTACTGCAATTCCATGTATTCTGGGTTCAAAAGCAAGTTCAAAGCCAGGCTGGGCTACTTGGTAAATAAGTTAGGTGTGGGCATGCCTTTAATCCCAGCACTTTTGAGGCAGAGACAGGTGGATTTCTACAACCTCTATGATTTTGAGCCAACCTGGTCTACACTGAGAGTTCCAGGATGACAAGGCTACATACATGTCTGTCTCAAAAAAGTAAATAAGTGCTGGAGGGATAGCTCAGGGAGCACTGACTGCTCTTCCAGAGGACTGGGTTCAATTCCCAATACCCACATGGTGGCTTACAACTGTCTAACTCTGGTCTCAGGGGATCCCATACTCTCTCCTGGTCTCTGATGGCACCAGGCATGCATGTGGTGCACAGATATGCATGCAGGCAAAAAGCCCATACACATAAGAAAATTTAAAAAGAAAAATCATTTTGTTTTCATATTTAAAATATATGAGCCAGGCGTGGTGGCGCATGCCTTTAATCCCAGCACTTGGGAGGCAGAGGCAGGTGAATTTCTGAGTTTGAGGCCAGCCGGGTCTACAGAGTGAGTTCCAGGACAGCCAGGGCTACACAGAGAAACCCTGTCTCGGAAAAACCAAAATTAATTAATTAATTAATTAAATTAAAATATATATTTCCTAAATCCATTAGTTATAATGAGAGACTGTTAAAGGCCAAATAAGGACTGAAAAACTCACTGGAAAATGAAAACCATGCTCCTGGTGGGGAGATCAAACCCCAAATCCTCCTTCCAGAAGGAGGGTGTGCACAGTACTGGGATCCCCTTCAGGGCTGCCATGGCTGAAGAGGGAGACTGGGATATCTGCCTCAGGTGATTTCTGCTGCCTGGCTTCAGATGAAGAGGCAGACTCAGAAGATCTAATTCCCAAAGGACACGTATGACCCAGGACCGAACCTATGTGGCACATGACCACCCCACAGCCATTGGAAAGCCACCGGGAAAGTGAGCATGGGCTTAGACTCGGCCGAGACCAGCAGGCCAAAGAGCCCTCCGCCAGCCCCCTGCACAAGGACCTGTGGCCTGCAGAGATCTGCAGCCCCTTGGCAGCACGGTTATGCCTGGTGGGTGGGCCCTCTAGGTAGACCCAGGAATTCTCCACCCCAGAGAGGCCATCAGCCTGGTGTCAGAGTATTTCCGCATGATGACATGCAACTCCTATCTGAGCAGTCGTCATGATGGACAGATGGACGGACGGAGCAGCATCATGGGGTCAAGGCTGACTCAGGACCTGACTTAAGAGCCCCACATTCTGGGACACTGCGGTGAGACAAGATATCAGTAAAAGCAGAGTGCTCAGTCTACAGCCAGGCAGGATGGTACACACCTGAGGAGCTCTGTGAGCCTCAAAGCCAGCCTGGTCTATGTAGCAAGTTCCTGGACAGCCAGGGATACATAGTGAAACACTGTTTCAAGACAGAAAAGTCCTCAGTCAACTTCAGCTCAGCTGCTGAATGACAGGAACCACTCCAGGGAGGCAGAGGAGGGAGGGTTGAGGCTAGACGCAGTCTCAGTCAGAGGTCTGACTAGTTAGGTGGCCAGTGAATCTCTCACATCTCCGTTCCTCCTCCCTGAAGAGACCATGGCACGTCCAACAGTTTTCATCAGACCTTGATGGCAGGCCCCAGGGGGGCTGAGGAATGTCTAACAACACGGGACTTGTGAGCACACCTCTCCTTACTATAAGGGCCCCCAGGATTCTCCCACGAAGCTGCATCCCCGTTCCTCAGATCCCTAGGGCCTCTTTACACAATCCAGATACTAATCCTGTCACCTGTTCAGACCACACACACCTGTCTCCACACCAGGAGCTTCCTCACTCCCAGGATCCTTAAACAAAACTGCTAGCATGGGCTTTTTGGTTTTGGAGGCAGGGTCTAACTGTATTAAGCCTTGGATGGACTAGAACTTGTAATGTAGACCGGGTTGGACTTGAACTCACAGAGCTTGCCTCTGCCTCCTGAGTGATGAGATTAAAGCCATGTATCTCCATGCCCTGCTTCCTGCTGGTTTCCACATGTCCAGCTGGGCTGTGGCATCCAGACACAATGACCAAAAGCAATGGGAGGAGGAAAGGGTTAATTAACCATCTACTTCTACATCTCAGTCCATCACTGAAAGAAGCCAGGATAGGAACTCAAACAGGGCAGGAACCTGGAGGCAGGAGCTGATGCAGAGGCCATGGAGGGGTGCAACTTACTGGCTTGTTCCTCATGGCTTGCTCAGCCTGCTTTCTTATAGAACCCAGGACCACCAGCCCAGGGGTGGTACCACTCACGATGGTGCCTTCAATCAAGAAAACACCACGTTTGCCCACAGGGTATTTTTCTCAGTTGAGGTTCCCTCTACCCAAAATGACTCTAGCTTGTGTCAAACTGACATAAAACCAGCCAGCGCACATCCCTGCCTCTGTACCTCACAGACTAACAGCAGCAGCAAGGTGAGCTTGCTTCTGTCTGGTGGGTCCCAGTCCACCAGCATCTCCCTACCACAGGCCTCAGCAAGGTACTTTAGAGTCCTGTCAAGGTGCAGAACCCAAAGACAGCAGGACATCTGCCTTGAGCTGACCCATTCCCTAGACCTCCAGTCTCCTTATCTGGGAAATGGGCTTGACCAATATGAACATATAACTTAGGTTGAAGTGTGGCTATGTTTGAAGTTTAGCAGGAACCAGGAAAACAGCCTAGGCTAGAGGCCACACCCCCATGCATGTTCTCAAAACCCTTCTGAGGGGCCACGCATGGGACTGGTCAGACAGGAAATCCTCTGCCCCAGGTCACCTCCCTCAGGATAGCACTGGCACTTCCCAGGGACCCTCACTGTAGCCTAGGGTCTACACTGGCTTTACTACCACTGGTGACTAGTCTCTATTAATGAATACAGAAGACACGTAGGTGTGAAAAAGACTTCCCACTTAGAAAGCAGCAACCCTTGACAATAACGTGCTGAGTTCTAACAAGCCCACGAATACACTTGGACTCTGTGGCTCATATGTGATCAGGTCGACTACAAAAAGGCCACGCACATGGGGATAGGACCATGGGACACACGGCCAAAGGCAAGACCACACCCTAAGCAGAGGGCACAGAAACCCAATTCTCCTTAATGTCGGCTTCCACAAAGCCACAGTTTTCACTACACTTTTTTTTCTCTTTTTCTCTTTCCAGTGTTATATTAAACCCCAGACCTTCTCTAATAAAAGCCAGAAAGTGCTCTATTCCTGAGTTACACCCCAACCATTTCACTCCATCCTGACTTGGCCAGCCAGACCTTTTCAAAGACACCAGAGGCAGGGCAGGGGAGGGTGGGCTGGGGCAGGGGAGGGGAAGGGCAGGGTGAGCAAAGAGAACTTTCAACCTACCAGGTAGTATCCTTCCAACAAGAGCGTCCAAAAGCCAGAAAGACTCCTCTTCATTCTTCGTGATAAGGATCAGATACCCAGCTATGAAATTCATTCCCTGAAATCAGAATGGAAAATAAACAAACAGCGCACAGCAGGCTCCGTTCTCTTGCCCTTCCGGGAAACTCGTGATTCTCTAGACCAGCAGTTCTCAACCCTCCTAATGCTGCGACCCTTTCATGCACTTCCTCATGTTGTGCTGACCCCCCAACCATAAAACCATTTCGTTGCTACTTCATAACTGTAACTTGCTACTGTTGTAAATCCTAACACAAATATATGATATACAGGATATCTGATATGTGACCCCCGTGAAAGGGTCTTTGACCACGCTCACAGGTTGAGAATGGCTGCTCTTGACCTACCTCTGCCTTGCACAGTGGAGACCCAAAGCTAGTTGTCTGCACTGTTCTGCCAGCCAAGATGAGGGCATTCAGCCTGGAAAACGCCGGCTGCCACTCAGAATATGACACCGAAGGCGCTCTCCTCCTAGTGCTGGCCCATGGCACAGTCAGTCAGTGCTGTCTGACCCCTAAGGGATCAGCCTGAGCTGTCTGACCAGCACAGAGGCCGTGCAGAGGGGAAACTGTTAGTGACCGAGTCTGTAACAGCAGCAGGCATCAGCCAGGCCCAGTGACATAGTCCTGTAGCCCTCCCAGCTTTTTCAGAAGCTGAGGTAGGAGGACCACGAGTTCAAGGCCAGCCTGGGCAACTTACTGAGACTCTGGCTCAAAATTTTAAAAAAGTGAGGACTATGAGATAGCTCAAGGGGAGGCACGAGCTCTGCACGTTCAATCCCCAATCCCCCAAAAGGACAAACAATAAGAATCAGTGGGGGATCATGGTTCTGCCTGGAGTGGAGCACCGAGAGGATTCTCTCCCTAATGGGCGACGGTGCCAGGGTGCCAAGTGCTGGCACAAAGCCAGGCAGAGGCCATGGCCCTTGGAGCTTATGATGGGGACCTTGGAATGTCACTTCTGGGAGGATAAAGCTTTGCACAACTCCGCCTCCCTGCCTTTTGTTCATCTATCCTTTTTAAAACCGGTGGGCATTCCTCTAGAAAGGAGGGAAGAAACCCAGCTTTCCACAGACAACAGGATAGGCTCAAATAATACCAAACTGGCACCGCACGTGTGGTCTGCGCAAAGATACACGTACCGAGAGGCAATACTCACTGCCAGGCACAGAGCCTCCACCCCTGTTCTCCACCCAGAGTGTCCTCAAGAATGAGACTCAGTGCACAGGTTAGATGCTCAAGGGCTGGGGACATGGCCCTAGCAAAGCATTTGTCCCACAACTGCCTTTGGATCCTCAGTGCCCGCATGCAGAAGCCAGCACCATAACAGGTGCTGATCTCAGTCCTAGAGAGGAGGACACAGGCTGATTACTCCAGGCCCTGCTGGCCTAAATCCCCTAAATTAGCAAGCAGCAGGTTTAGTGAGCTCAGAGGCCAATGTCTTTAAAACGAGGTGGGGAATTATCTCTAGGGTAAGACGCCTGATGTCAGCCTCTGGTCTCTGCACACAGAAGCATGCACGCACGCACTCATGATCACACGCACAGGCCACAAAGCTGAATGAAGCTCACTGTCAGAGAACTTCGCAATCCTGCGGAAGACCCAGGTTTCTGTGCGCAGCACTGAAAAAAAGAGAAGGGGAAGAAGGAAAGTGCGCAGACCACAGCACCATGACAGGACAAAGGCCAGGGACCACTCTATGCTCCCGCGTCATGAGCTGATGAGGGAGACAGCTCCTGGAAAGATGGCAGCGTGGGAACTGTGGTTCTTCACCTGTGTGAAGTCCATCTTCATCCAAAGAGAGTGCCAGGCCATTTGCAAACACTCTGACTTCCCCGTGTTACAGGCGGGACTGTGTCCCCAAAGCCAGAAGTCTCCTGCCTCAGTGTGGCTTCATCTGGAGACAGGTCTATGCAGATGTCACTAGCTAAAATGAGTTCCCTTTGGAATAGGGACCTCCACTTAGATGATGTGTGCTCCTACAAATAGGGAGAACCTAGACACAGACAACAAGCAGGGCAAATGTGGAGGAAACAACAATCCCAGGAATGTCAGATTCTGGGGTGAGGCCTGGACAGGAAGTAGGGAGCACCCTCCTTAACAGCTGCAGAGGTGGTGGCCCTAACAATAGTCCACCATCCTTAACAGCTGCAGAGGAGGTGGCCCTGACAGTAGATCCACCCATACCGGGGTCTCACATTTCCAGCATCATTATAAGTTAAGCCATGCAGTTTGCAAGCTCACAGGCCCCAGCACACCCTGAAACACAGTCAGGAAACTGTTCCCCAACTGGCAATCCAAACAAGACCAAAATCTGCAGGTGGGATCCATGACAGCAGGCGTCCAGAAACACGAGAGAGGTCAGTACCTTCATGCTCCCCCACACCCACAGGAAGCCTCCACAGCGCGCCTCAGGCCCCGACCTCCTCCTACTCTGTGCCCACTCAACGTCATTCCCACTCTTCCCAATTCCCACCCTCACCAAAGTCATCCAACAGGTGCCGTCTGCTTTTCCAGCAGGGACACGCTGCAAGTTAAGCCTACTGTGAGGAAGGCTTCCTTACCCAGATTTCATGCGCCTGGAATAAAGCTTGTACCTACAAAAGGTCATTGCTGAGGACCTGTGGGGTGCCAAATATCCCCCCTAAAACATGCCAGGTTTTAAACAGGCTCTGAGGGCTCACCTGGCAGTACCCCACGTCTGGGTTGTGTAGCCCATATGCCAGGAGCACGTTGTACAGGGTCTTCTGGAGACAAGGATCCGCTGTCTTCCGAAACATCACGTTGTCAGGGAATGTCCGGTTCAAGTCTACACAGAAATTCACCAGCACCATGAAATTTCTCTGCATCTCCCAAGGTGGCTAGATTCTGTGTCAGATTTCTGGAATGGCACCGCCTGGCTGCCCCCGAATCACCCCAGAGAAGCCTAGCCACCACCTCACCTGTGTCGCACACCTGAGCCTGGGCAGCACAGGAGACAGCACACTGCACCAGGAAGGAGAGCGGTGATGGAGCCCAGAGCTCTGTCAGAATCGGGAATGGAGCTCTGGTCTCTCCCCTGGACACTTCCAAACACCCTGTTAGCATGGGAGAGAGCTTCCAAATTCCCTAGCATGGGCCACACCCCTCTGATCCTTAATCCCAGTACTCTAGAAAGAGAGGCAGGCAGATTTCTGAGTCCAAGGCCAACCTGGTCTACATAACAGGCCAGCCAGGGCTACATAATGAAACTCGGTCTCAACAAACAACCAAACACTAGGCTTGGTGGCTCACACCTGTAACTGTTAACACTCTCAAGGCTAAGGTGGGATGACTGCTGAGTTCAGGGCTAGCCTGGGCTACAGCATGCACCAAAGTTCCAAGAGAACTGAAACAGAAACTGCCCAGAACATAGGAAGGAGAATGGGCCAAGATTCCCTTCAGAGATAAACCAATAGCAAGAATTAAGTAAACTCACACTACCGGGTTTTGTGCCAAGCCTTCCCTGCCCCGCCTCTTCCTGCCCTTTGTAGCCCTTCACCTTCCATAACCTCCCAGACCCAAAACATCTCTCCTGGAACTATAAACATTCGATGATGCAGAAAGGTCACGGTGGCATGCAACTGCAGACTAGAGGGCAAGGCGGTGTCCACCCTACATGGTGAATCCATCCTTGACCCTGGCATTGTCTTTCTACGGCCTAGGCGGAGCCGAGTGTGGATGAGGCTTGCGGCCCTGTCTCTGGTTCTGTGGTCATGGCAAGCCTACCATGTGGTCCTCTAAGATGGTTTATCCAGATACTCAAAACAGAAGCCGGGACCTGGCTCAGGTGGCAGTGCCTGACTGCATGTAGAAAGCCCTGGTTTCCTCTCCAGCACCACAAATACCAGGCATGGTGGCATCCACCTGTAATCCCAGCACTCAGGAGGTAGTGACAGGTCATTTATGGTTACATATGGCAGCCCAGGCCAGTCTGGGAGGCCATTCTAAGAAAAAAGCAAAGGTACTTGCCACCAAGCTTGGTGGCCTGAGTGCTATCCTTGGTCCCCACAAGCTCTCCTTGACTCTCGGTCCTCTATATGTACACACAAGCACATAATCAATCAATAAAATGAAACCTGTAAAACAAGCCAGGTCCAGGGCTTGTACCTCTTTAGTCCTACACTTGGGAGGTAGGGACTGGCAGATTGAGCCGAGGCCAGCCCCAGGATTACATAGTGAAACCATGTCTCAAAAACGAACATATAATTTAAAAACAGCTATGTGATAGAGCTTACATGTGTCCCACAGGATCTAAAGTCTGAGACAAACAGGGAAACGACACATTAGTGTTTAACAGGGACAGTTTCTGTTTGGGAAATTATAATATGCATATTTTCCCACAATACTTTTTTTTCTAAAAAGGCACTAAACAGAACCTTTAAAATTATTTTCCAGTGCTGGAGAGATGGCTCAGTAGTTAAGAGCACTGACTGCTCTGCCAGAGGCCCTGAGTTCAATTCCCAGCAACCACATGGTGGCTCACAAACATCTGTAATGGGATCCAATGCCCTCTTCTGGTGTGTGTCTGAAGACAGCTGCAGTGTACTCATATAAATAAAAAAATAAATAAACCCTTAAAATCATTTTCCAAACAAACAGCTAAAGTCAATCGTATGTAAGACATACAAGGCTACCTGAGGACCTCACTGGGTGCCACACCCCGACTGCCTCAGCTCACACAGGCCCTGGCTACGTGAACTAAAACTCAGGAGGGCAGTGGAGGCTGCAGGATGGTCCCACCCATGGCAGGACAAGCTCGTGCCTCCCTCACTGTTCTCTGCTAGGTAACTGTAAAACACAGTGTGTCAGCACACTGTCTTGACACTGGTATTGTTGACTAGAATTCCAGAGTGCTCATTTTCTAATGACCTAGTAGTTATACAAATGTCTGCTGTTCTCCTTGTGAGCACTCTAATCTCGATCCCCCACCCCCCAAACTTAGCATCTATAGACACATCTTTAGTAAGGCAGACTTCTTCATTGCCTATGACTTGAGCCAGGGCGGATCTCTGCTCCTGGAAGGACCCTACTTCACCCCCAACCCCCCACCCAAGCCCCACGGCACAAGGCTCTGAGCACAGGCCTCCCACCTGTCCTGATGGCCTCGTCCAGGCTGGAGCTGCTCTCGCCCTCGAGCAGTCGATGGTAGTATCCAGGGCTCTGGTCCATCCGGGCCTGAGCTCCACTCACGGCCATCCACACACGGGCCCGATGCTCCAGCGGGATTCCCTTCCGGACATAGCGCTTCACTGAAACCCAGAGAGACTGAGGTTGAGCTCAGAGCCCAGGGGATAAGGAGGGTGGCTCCTCTTCCTTCTTCACCTGAGCACTTGTCTTCCTAAACCAATGCAGAGAGGAACGGAAGCTTCCTGACGCTGCCCCAACGGAAAGCGTCCACAAGGCTTCTGAAATGGAACACAACCAGTACGTATCCTAACCGCTCTCCTCTACTGCACTGTCTAGCCAGAGCAGGGACAGACTAGGACTGCGGTCATCCTCTCTACCGCCATCCCTGAAAGCTACATACATACCCTCAACTCTGAGGACCAAAGGACTCTGTCCAGGCTGATTCTTGGCCCTAGATGGCCACTCTGCCCACCATGTTGGTTAGACCCACTACAAGACCAAACACCATTTGTCCAACTTGGGTGTGGCCCAGCAGAATAGAATGTGCTTGGCTTGTACAAGGCCCTGGATCCTATGCTCCGATCCAGAAGAGACAAAAACGAGATTTGAAAAGAGACAAAGCCATAATTTAAAAATGTCTCAGTTAGGAAGTAGGCAGAGATGTGGAGTCTCTGCTGCCCGCTGGACTTCAGGCAGAGAGGAAGGGCCAGGGGATTGCAGGGAGACAGTTCTCAGGGACCCTAGACACCAGACACTTGTCCTAATCTGGAGGAACAGAAGTAGGAGACCCAGGCCAGGTCTGACAGCCACGCAGCAACAGGGACAGAAGCCTGAGGGAGGCCAGAGAAGCCACCTGTCTGACCCCAGGAGCCTGGAGGGACTCTGGCTTCAGCATCTGTATCTCCATCTCAGTTCCCTTTGCCCACTGATCACCACTTTATCTAACAGGGATATTTTGTTGGAAGTAGGTAAATGTCTGATGACTTAGGTTTGGTCCTCCTTGGCCCAGGGCTGCTGCTGTCTTAATAACATCTTCAATATTTGCTTCTTCGAAGTAAATAGTCAAAGCTTTGCTGTTTGGCTTTGACATTACATTATTTTAAAAAGTCATTACTTTCGGTCGGAGAGATGGGTCAGTGATTAACAGCACTTGCTGCCCTTGCGGAGGACCCTGTGTCCAACTCACAATTGCGGAGGACCCTGTGTCCAACTCACAACAGCCATGTGGCAGCTGACAACCATCTACAACTCCAGTCCCAGGGGATCTGGTGCCCTTTTCTGATGTCTCTGGGTACTAGGTATGCACATGGTACATACACACAGCAGGAAAAACACCCACACACATTTAAAAAAAATTTTTAAATTACCTTAAGAAGAAACTGACTTTAGGGAGTGCTATAATTTGGATGTTAACTATCTCCCAGGCCCTTTTATCTAAGGTGTGGTCCCCCAAAGCAGTGCTGCCAGGAGGTATCTCCTTTTAAAGGTGGTGCCTGGTGGGGTCTTCCAGTAACTGGAGGTTTTACCCTTGAAGGACAGTGTTCTTCCTCCTCTTTCTCTGTGTCCTGGCCATGAGGTGAGTTGGTATACCCGACACTGTCATGAAAAAGAAAATAACCCTTGCCGAGCAGTGGTGGCGCATGCCTATAATCCCAGCACTTGGGAGGCAGAGGCAGAGGCAGAGGCAGGTGGGTTTCTGAGTTCGAGGCCAGCCTGGTCTACAAAGTTCCAGGATAGCCAGGGCTTCACAGAGAAACCCCATCTAGAAACTCCCTCCCCCACCAAAAAAGAAAAGAAAAAAAAAGAAAAAACAAAAAAAACAAAAAAACCCAGGCTCAGAATATAGCTTAATGGTATAGCAACTGCTTGCTATACATGGGGTCCTAGGTTCAATCCCCAGCTTTACAGGGAGGAGGGGAGGGGAGGGGAGGGGAGGGGAGGGGGAGGAGGGGGAGGGGAGGGGGAGGAGGAGGAGGGGAGGGGGAGGAGGAGGAGGAGGAGGAGGAGGAGGAGAAGGAGAAGGAGAAGGAGAAGGAGAAGGAGAAGGAGAAGGAGAAGGAGAAGGAGAAGGAGAAGGAGAAGGAGAAGGAGAAGGAGAAGGAGAAGGAGAGGACCCAAGGCATCAATTATGTTCAACAGACAAATCATAAAAAAATAACTTTGAATGGGTTGGAAAGACAGGTCAGCGGGCAGAGGCACTGGCATGGAAATCTTGCCAACCTGAGTTTAGTCCCTAGAATTCCCACAAATCCATGTAAAGGCGTTAGGAGAAAAGCAACCCCACAATGTTGTCCTCAGACCTACAGACACACACCATGCTGACTGTAAACTCACAGGAACAAAACAATATGGTAAGTGGATTCCCAGTACACCATAAAGAAGAGAGAAACAGCGGGCTACAGAGTTGGCTCTAAGCCTAAGAACACTATTTGCTTTTCCAGAGGATCTGGGTTCAATTACCAGCACCCACATACATGCAGGCTAAATACCCATAAATATATATTTTTTTAAAAAAAAATAATAATCCTTTTTAAAGCAATGCAGAAAAAACAAGTTCATACAAAGAAAGCCAACTGCGTTCTGACAAAAGTGGCAAAAAAAATTCAATGCAGTAAGAGTAGTTTGTCCAAATAAAGAATGGTTTAAAAGAAAAAAACCATCAACAATGTAAAATCTGCAGCCACTGGGCCCTCAGGCGTGCTGGGAATGCAAAAATGCAGCCACTTTGGAGAAACCGCTTTGCAGTTTCTTTTCTGGCTCCTCTCCCCTTCCCCTTTGATTCTGGGAATCCGATTCTAGGCCTTTCGCAGGCTAGACAATGCCATGTCTTACCAGCTAAGCCTTTAGTATAACCTGGCAATCCCACAAAGAAAACCTGAAAGCCTCGTTCACACAAAAGCCCGTGGTAGGCAGATAGGCTGAGAACAACCTCAGCAGCAGAAGGGATGAGCACACAGGACCCCAGCTGAGCCTCTAGTGCAATATGGAAACCAGACTCAGCAGCTCCGCGGAGCAGTTACCAGGCACGCTGACTCAGGGCTGGTCTGGAGATGGACCGGCAAGGAGTGGTTCATAGAACTCTGAAGTGATGTGTATGGGGGTGGGGTACCCACGAGGGTGCTGGACCTCCTGGAGCTGGAGTTTACAGTTTGAACAGCCTGACTCAGGTGCTGGGAACCAAACTTTGTAAGCAGTACACATTCTAACTGTGGAGCCATCTTGCCAGCCAAGGCACCTCCCCTCCCCATCTCACCGGCCACCTCCCCTCCCCAGTGTTTTTCAGGCCCTAGCTACATTTAAAAAAAAAAAAAAAAAGAGTACAAGAAAGATCTACAAAGGGACCAATCTGTCCAAACAGAGGATGGTCAGAGAAAACAACACCAGCGAGGTAAAATCTGCAGTCACTGGAGCCCTGGGGTGGGTGTGGTGAGAATGCAAAAAAACAAAACTGCACAGTTGCTTCAGAAACCGATTGCAGGGTCTTTTCTGGCTCCCCACACCCGTTTGATTCCGGGAACCAGCTTCTAGGCCTAGAATGGGATCTCTATGTAGACCAGGTTGGCTTCAAACTTCTAGCAAGCCTCCTGTCTCTGCCTCCTAAGAACTGGGGTGAAAGGAGTCAGTCACCCTGGCTCTGGTTTGAATTTAAACTTTTTTAGCTATTTGTCTAAAATCCTAAACCTGAACACTGAGAACAATATGTTTCACTGTAAATTTCAAAAATCACTTGGTAATATAAGGGTTCTGCTGTTGTGTTTCAGCAAAGGACAAAACAATCCCACAAACCAGCTCCTGAACCCAGTACCCGCTCTGCCATGGCTTCCTAGCCCCACGCCCAAGCATACCTCAGTTTCCTCATTTAGCCCAGCTGGGGTGCAGCGGCCGGCCGAGCTGAGACTCCCTGCTGGCCCCGAGGCCAGTCTCCAGCACACCTTTATCTTATCTAAACTTACTTTGTTTCTCCTGGGGGAATGAAGACAGCTTTCTTGCCCTCACAGAAGAAATGACCGCCTTCTCAGGGCAGGGTTCATCCAGAAGCAGCCATTAACCCCTGGAGAAAACTAGCTTTTCCTCTAGTCTGCCCAACCAAGTTGAGGAAAAGCCAGGTTTGGGGCATTCGGCTGTGACCATGCTTCTACAATGTACAGGTGTGTGAGACTAGGCCACTAAGAAGCAAACGGCTCCGCTGCCTGTCCTCAGCACCAAGAACACTAAACAGAGAGGAGAATGGAGGGCTGAGTTCAGACTCCCCTGCTACAGAGGAAACATGCTCTATTCTTGGGGCCTCCAGGTAGGCGTCACATAGGACAGAAAAACAGTATTCCCCATACCCACTTCCATCAGTAGAGTGGTTTATAGCTGTCATCTGGGACGTCTCAGATAACAAGATCTGCAGGTAACTGGAGACATCCAGATCACAGGGGATGCTTCCAGAGAGAACACAGATGCAGAGAGCGCCTGCGTGGCGGTTTCTTCCCAGCCTGACCATTTGAGACACTATGTCAGTCTCCTCTGATACCAAGGGCATAAGCCATGACCTAAAACATCCTCTCTCGTGCCATAGAGGGGAACTCCTGAATCAGAAAACCTCTTTGGGACATACAGAAAGAATGCCATCATGTTGATGACACAATCAGTGTTCCCTTACGGTTGGTAACAGCTTTTTGATACTGAACGTGCTTGCCTCTCAGACAAGGCCAAGAAGACCAGCCTCACGCTGGATGATGAGAGGAAGCATCGGGTGATTAAAGAGAAAGAAAGGCGTGATCGCCCTTAATAGGATGTGTACTTACAGCCCCTTAGCCCCACCCCCACCCCATCCAGGGGCTTGCAGGCTCCTAGCTTCTCCTCCTTTTATGGGTCTCCTGGCAGCTGCTGAGACCTGCAGCTTGCTGGCCCTACTGTCTCCTTGAGGTTCCTTCTGAATCTAATGAAATTGTTTTACTAACCCCAAGGCATGGTGAGGTGATGCACACCTTTAATCCCAGCACGAGGGAGGCAGGGGCAGGTGAATGTCTGGGAGTGTGAAGCCAGCCTGGTTTTACACAGCAAGTTCTCAGTCAGCCAGGGCTAGAAGGATCATATCTCAAACAAACAAACAAAATTCACCAGTGAGATTCAGAACTTGGAAAAGTGGCTCTGTGTTCACTACCGACTCCGACAGGCAGAACACCTCCAAAACCAGAAAGCTACACATGATGGTAAACAGACAGAATGCCTGTATCAGGGAGCTGAGACACAAGGATCTCAAGTTGAAGGCTAGCCTGGATTACATAGGCAAGACCCTGCCTCAAAAAAACAAGTGAGATACAGACAATAGACACATGCGCACACACACATGCACACACTCAGAGAGAGAGGGAGAGGAGAGAGATCAGATACCAAGGGGTGCTCACTGAAACTCCAGAGTGGGTTTAACCCTGAGGCCCTGGCTCCTACGCCGCCCCCACCCCACTTCCACACATGGAGGCATCTCCTGGATCATGAGACCTCTCTCCTGGGACTAGTCCTCTGCTGATTACAGTCCAGTCAACCTAGAAGATCTGTCAGGAAATTCCCATTTCTGGAATAACTTGTCTACTCCTGTTTTATGCTTGATTGAACTCTGCCAGCTCTGTAGGTCCTAGAAGCGCTTTACTGCCAGCGGGGACACTGGCATAGACTCCCTGCACCCCCCACACCTCTTACTGATTAGGTTTTGTTTCCTGCCAGGACATCAGGACAACTCTCACCCTGCCTCTGAGGCTCCGTCCCTCAGTCCCAGGGTCTGCCAGGAGCCAGACACATCTGTTTACACCAATTATACCTGTTACCATAATTACAGCCTAATGGATATTACATAATCAAAGGAATATTAAAACGATGGTTAAAGCAGGTTAAACTTTTTTTTTTTTTTGAGATTTATTTCTAGCCAGGCCTGGTGTGGTGTCATGCATACTTAATTTCAGTCAGCACTCAGAAGATAGAGGCAGGTGGGGTTCTGTGAGTTTGAACTCAGTCTGGTCTACACAGAGAGTTCTATTCTATGCTAGCTCTGGCTGCACAGTGAGACACTGTCAAAAAAAAAAAAAAAAAAAAAAAAAAAAAAAACGCGGCAAGGAGCAAGGAGACAGGCCCTCTCTATGTAGCCCTGACTGTCCTTTCTATGTAGACCAGGTGGGCCTCAAACTCCCATAGACCCACCCAAGTGATGGGATTAAAGGCGTGTGACGTGTGTGTGTGTGTGTGTGTGTGTGTGTGTGTGTGTGCATGCATGTCACATGTTTACATGTGACTATGTGTGCCCACAAAGGCCAGAGCCATTGGATTCCCAGGAGGCTGTGACCCACCCCATACAGGTGCTGGAAATTGGCCTCAGGTCCTCTGGAAGAGCAAGAAGCACTGTACCTCTTAACCTCTGAGCCCTCACTCCAACCTAGCAAGTTAAAATTTCAGAGAGTTGAGACAAATGTTCAAAAGCAAAGCAAACCTGAAGTAGGTACTAGACTACTGCGAACCAGGCCTAGTGGCTGAGACCTGCAGAGGGTCACAGGTTCAAGGCCTCTCTGGGCCTTGAAAGCTGCACTCACGCTGGCATGTGTAAGAGACCTGCATAGACCTATGTATTCCAGGGATAATCGGTCTGGCCTTACCGATCCTCCTAGCCACAGGAGCTACTTCCTGTACTGACGTGCTCCAGGGGACACATTAAGGCAATCCCCAGTGTTACTTCTGTGGTAGACTAGAGCCTGGGGTGGGAGGGAAGTGGCTTCATTGTGTATCTTTCTGTATAACTAAAATGTTCACTGTGGGCATGAACTATGTATTAAGTGTAAATAAAACTTCTAACCTTAGAAGACTAAAAAGTAGTGTTTGTTGAAAACATGCTTGAACACGGAGAGAGTAAGTGCAAAGGGAAAGATGATATAGGGAACACATTAGCTCACAGAGACAGGGAACACGTTAGCTCACAGAGACAGAGAACAAGTTAGTGCTCAGAGACGACCGCATCCCCTCTGCCTTTACACTTGCCCCTACCCCTATGCTTGGGTCATCATGAATTTTGAGCAGCCAATCCCCCCAAGGTCACACTGTAGGTCTGTCTACCTGGCCACCTGGCAAACACCTTCAGGCACTCCTTTAACAAATATGAAGTCCCTATTATCTCAATGAAGCGATGAGGATTCCACAGCAAAATAAACAAAAAGCCCTGCAAGCAGGGAGGGGCCTTTGGTTCTACAGAGAAGAAAAATGACTATCAAGAATGGTATAGGGGAAGGAAAAAAAAAAAAAAAAAAAACGCTTGGAGAGGCATGGTAGTTCCTGTTCAGAGAAAGAGGAAAGTTTGTCTTGGAACTGGACTTCCAGGAGCCCAGCCCTAGGTACCCCACCCCTACCCATCTCTGAGAGATAGGCGCTGTTCTAACCCCCCTCAGAACACAAGGCCTTCTCGAGGCTTCCCAGGAAATATGGACTTTGCCCATCTACAGTTAAGAGGGCGTGGTGACCATGGAGAAAATTCAACCAGGTAAGGAGCTCTCCCATCTGCTGTGTGGCACAAACACACCCTCCTAGGGGGTCTCATGATGTCCCAGAAGTCGCGCTTGGGGGTGGTGGGGTTCAACTATAGAGGGGTCCAGTTCCTATGGAAATGCAGTGTATGCTCGTGTGCAGGGTAGTGATGGTGTTCGTAGGTCTGGCTTTGGGAGTTCCGGCTGGTGGGGATCCTGCTGCTGAGGAGTCCCATTTAAAGAGGGATCCCTCTACTGCGGGGCGGGGGAGTCATGCTCACAGGTTTCACAGGGTTCTACTGTTGGGGAGTCATGCCATAGGGACTGTAACTACTGCAGGGTAACAGCTACTGCTGGGAGGTCCTGCAGTCCAGAGGTCTCGCTGGGGGTCTCGCCACAGGGGTTCTGGCCCTTGGGAGAAAGTCCTGTTTGTTTGAATGGCCGCTATGCCAGCCAGCATCAGGCCTCTCACCTGTCACGCTTTTCCGGACACCACCGTTTCCTTTTAGAAGTTTGGACCATTTGATCGCCCTCTTGGTGAGTATCACCAGGTACGTGGAAAAGAATTCTTCATAAGCCGCATAGTCAAAGTCTTCGGGCCTTTCAAACCCATACGGATCGATCCTACAAACAAAAAGAACCTGTTTCCCCGAACCAAGTTTCCGCGCCTGCGGGGATGCGGCTGGGGTCCAAGAGCTCCGACACCCGACACCCCTCGGTCCGCCCCTCCGTCCATCCTCAGTTCACCTTCCCTTCCTCTCTTCCTCCCCTCCTCCATCCCCTCCACCCCCTCATGCCCCTCGCTCTCCGTGGACCAGAGCGCGTCCCCCGCGCAGCATCGACTGGCTCAGACCCAGTCCGGAGAGGGCGCCCAGCACCCCGCGCGCGCGGCCTCCGCACCCACCTGGGCACCCGAGCTCGCGCCGCCTGCGCGCGCTCTGCGGGATCCATGCGGAGAAGGGCCAGGGACCGCGGGACTCACAACCTCTGCAGCCCCGAGCGCTGGACCCCGGTGCGCCGCTGGCCCCGGGGCGCGCGAGTGCTTCCGGCGGGGGCGTGGCCGAGACGGGGGCGGGGTGGGGACGAGGGGCGGAGTCAGTGGGGGCGGGGCGGGGTAGAGTGGACGGAGCGGGGCTGGGGTGGGGGCGGTGTCGGAGATGGGAGCGCCTAGGGACCCGAACCGAGTGCACCTGCTGCAGCCTGGCACTAGGGATTTGAAAATCCATGGAGATGGAAACCTATGCCGAGGTTAGAAGACCTGGATCCACTTTGCAGGATTTTAAATATCCTTCAAGCCTCAGTGCCTGGCAGACTGGACTTTGGACTTCGGACTTCCAGCTCCGATGCTGAAAAAGGAGGGTTTTTTTGTTTGTTTGTTTTTCCACTTTGCTTCCTTGCTTGTCGAGGCTGAGAACATACGGTGTTTTTGAGGGCCACCATCAAAGGGTACTCGCTTCTCCAAACCTTGGAACCCGAGGTCTAGCCTTGGAAAGAGTTGCCGCCTTACCATCTCTCCTCGCCTAGGGAAGCCCCAGCTGTGTGCGCTACTGCAGGGTCACAGTGCCGCGGTGCCGAGCTTCTTTCGTGGTCCCTGTCGCCGTCCGTTTCTTGAGATTTCAGACTCTGGGCTTGGAAACCAGTTGACTGCCTTTCTTAGCGAGGTGCCCTCGGAAACCTGTGGAGGAATGTTTGGATTATGAATGCTCACCGTGCCGAGGTAAAGCATAGGGCTTTGGCGCCTTCGGGCCCTGTGGTCAGCGGTGGGACGGATCGGACGTTGCAGAAGCACTTTTCTGTGGTGTTTAGAAGGTGCTACCCACCTTCAGCTGACTGTAGTTGGAATGACCCTCAGCTGGACTTTGGGAACTCACTTGAACTAGTTAGAAACTTCAAAGTACCTAGCAGGAAGCGGCGGGGGTGGGGTGGGGGTGGGATTAGAATTTAGCCTGGTCCACTGGGACACTTGGATACCCCACTGTAAATGATCCTGACCTCAGCGCCAAGAATACAGGCAGCACCCGGTGGGACCGGTTCTCTCTCTCTCTCTCCCTCTCTCTGTCTCTCTCTCAAGGCTACATACGCAGCTCTGCCCTTTACTTCATTTTCTCTAGGTTTTGAGACTACTGTAAGACAGATGAGAAAACCTGAGGTTTGTATTGCTTTCCCTCCTCCTTGCTTTGACCAAACTCTGCTGAACAAGGATTCTCTACCAAAGCCTTGGTGCCTCCATCTTTCTTTCTTTTATTTTGTATTTATTTATTTATTTTATTCTTTTTACTTTCTTTTATTGGGGGGGGGCAGTGTCTCACTGTGTAGCTCTGGTTGGTCTGGAACTCACTATGAACACCAGGCTGGTATTGAACTCAGAGAGATCTACCTGTGCCTGCCTAACACACACACACACATCCTGAGCAATGGGAATAAAGGCACATGCCACCATATCTAGCCCCATCTTTCTTTTAGAATACAGCAAGAAATGAACCTGAAAATCCAGTTAGAGCTGCAGATTTGAGCTTCTCTGTTGACATTGGATGAAACTTAGTGCTGGCATGAGCAGAACCCCAAATTCTAGCTCCCACAGTCGCCCAGAGTGCTTGCTGCCTCTGGGGAAAAACGTGCAGAGATCAGCTCAGCCCAGCAGTGAACAGTGTTTTAACACCAAGTGTCCTTGCCAGTGCTCTGACCTTGACCTTTCCCCAGTGGTGACTCAGACCACAGACTGGACTACATTCTCTTCATACACAACTTTCCCCTTGGTCTGACCACACAGAGCTGGAACATTTCCTCCTCCATATTTCCTCCTCCTCCTCCTCCTCCTCCTCCTCCTCCTCTTCTACCTCTTCTTCCCGCTCCTCCTCCTTCTTGTTGATTTAGTTGGTTAGTTGGTTAGTTGGTTGGTTGGCTTTTTGAGACCTGGTCTCTGTCTGTACTTCTCTATCCTGGAGCTCACTATGTAGACCAGGCTGGCCTTGAAACCACAGAGATCCTCCTTCTTCTGCCTCCCAAGCCTAAGTCTTTCTTCCCTGTGACTTCCCTGTGACTGGCTGTTGCAACCAAAACAAATAAAAGAGACATTTGCAAGGTCAAATATGATAGCCCCCTCCTTGTCCCTTTTCCATGTCCAGCTCCCACCTCTCAGTCCGGCACCCTAGCCTCCAAATGACATCTCTAATACCCCTCTCTCTGTGACTCTTGCCCTTCTGCTGATGGAGCCTGGGAGTCCCACATGGATCCCTGGAGTGGTCCTGGCCTGTGGCTCTCATGCAGGCTGGGAAACATCTATGGGCCTCCTACACTTAAACTTGAGAATGAAGGCATGCTCTCCACTGTGAGAGTTTCACGGTCAAACATGACCACAGGGTGGGATGCTGGCACTAGCCGAAGTTAGTTCGATAAGAACAGCTGCCCTGGAGGAAGAGTGGGGAGGGAAGATAGAAGGCTCCAGCAGAGGTTGGTCCTCTTATCTCACCAAGCTCCCCTATGGGGCTAGGAAACCTAAAGGCTGAGTGCCTCTAAATAAGTAGCCTCTCTCACTGCATACCCACCTCCACCATGTATCTTAACATAGCCTGACCCACAGTGGCCCACAGTGGTCCTCCATACCCTTCCCAGTCCTAAGCTACCTTCTGAAGAAGCCACTCTAAAGCCTGGGGTAGACAGCACGGGGCAGTGCAAACTCAGCACAAGGACCCAGGGTCTGAGAGAAATCTAGCTTTACTTCAGGAGTTAAGCATTTCTGAGGCTGTTCCCTCAGAGTAAAGCAAATGGAGACAGACCCAAGAAGAGTGGATGAGGCATTGCTGTGGATGAATAAAGATGGCAACAGCTGAACCCACTGACATGTCTGCAGTACCAACTACCTAGGTGACCAGCCAGACTGCATCAGCTCCCTGGTTCCCATCCCCTTCCAGTCCCCATCTTAACTGCTTTTCTATTGCTGTGAAGAGACACCATGACCAAGGTAACTTATAGAAGAAAGAGTTTATTGGTGCTTATAAGTTCAGAGGACTAGAGTCTATACCATCATGGTGGGGAGCATGTCTGAAAGCTGGCAGGCATGGCACTGGAGCAGTAGCCGAGAGTTCACATCTCACCCACAAGTGGGAGGCAGAGAGCTAGCCAGAAATGGCCTGGGCTTGGGCTGGAGAAATGGCTTAGTGGTGAAGAGCACTGGCTGCTCTTCTAGGGGTTCAATTCCCAGCAACCACATGGTGGCTCACAACCATCTGTAATGGGATCTGATGCCCTCTTCTGGTGTGTGTGATCCCAGCAACAGTGTACTCATGTGCATAATATAAATAAATCTTAAAAGAAGAAGGAGAAGAAGAAGAAGAAGAAGAAGAAGAAGAAGAGGAGGAGGAGGAGGAGGAGGAGGAGGAGGAGGAGGAGGAGGAGGAGGAGGAGGAGGAGGAGGAGAAATGGCCTGGGCTTCTGAAACCTCAAGAACCCACCAGTAGTAACACACCTCCTCCTCCAACAAGGCCACACCTCCTAATCCTTTCCAAACAGTTCCACCAACTGGGGACCAAGCATGAGCCGGGGAGGGGGGGGGGGTGGTGGTGGTTAGCATTTGAACCACCACACACTCTGCCTGTCATATGGGAGTTGGGGGTAGAGAGGACGCCCAGGGCTGCTTGAAGCTGTTGATCCAGTCTGTCTGTCATACACCATTCTTTTCAGAACTCTCAGACCAGTTAAGTGGGGCTGGGTTGTCTACAGTTTCCTCACAGAAATTACAAAGCAAAGTGTGCGACACCCTGATGGGCCACAGGTTACCATGTGCGCAGGTGCCCCTGCAAGCCAGAAGACTTCTGGATCTCCTAGAACTGAAATGACTACAGGCAGTCATGAGCCACCATGTGGTCGTGGAGACTGAACCCAGGTCCTTTGCAATAGCAGCAAGCACTCTCTTCTGCTAGTCCACCACTCCTGGCCACTCCCTTTTCCTTGTGTCCTCCTCAGTCTATTTTGCTCTACCCATAAACTCGTGGGTGTGGCCATGAGTGGAGTGTGACTAACCTAAGGGCCACGCCCATAAAGGAACTGACTCTCCCTCTTCCTGAAGCCAGCAGCTGGCTCCTCAGCTATGGGTGGAGACATGATTCCTTCTTCCCTCCTCAGCTAATTATTTTTATTAAAAGAATGATTCGTTGGACTTCATCTATCCCCCGTTAGCTTGAAAGCAGATGGATAATGAACATCCCTGATTTGTGCTGAAAGAAACAGCTCCTTGCCTAGTACTTTGGATGCAACTGACCATAGCTCATGTGACAAGCCAGACGTAGGCCCTCCAGCCCTGCCCTCTGCTTCAAAAAGCTTACGCAGGTGTCTTTGCTGATCCACGTGGCTCTGTCCCTCGCCTTTACCCTACTCTGAGCAGGGCCCCTCTGGGCAGCAAGTTCTCTCGACAACCCTTCATCCAGTGCCACACCCGCTTTTCTGATTCTGACAGAAAAGCTTTCTGTCCCTCCCGTGACCTGTGACCTTACAGCCAGGATGGTCAGGGCTCTCACACACTGCTCTTTTCTCAGGTATAAGTTTACCACTTACTGCCAACCACTCTCAGTCCTCAGCTTCTGTGCCTTTGGCAGGCTCTTGAGCAATCTCACAAGAGAAGAACATAAAGTCTGCACGCGGCTTTAAAGACCTTCCAACTGACGGGGGCTAAGGCCAGCAGCAGGACAGCCCAGTGGTAGAACATTTGCCTTTGACCCTCAGCACTAGGACAGACAGACAGACAGACAGACAGACAAAAGCTAACATGAAACCCTTCCGCTAAATAAAAAGGAGAAGAATTATAACATCTGCTGTGGCTGGATGATCCTCTGGGGAGACTTTTGTTTGTGTTTGAAATTTTCCATCCTTCCTCTTGGAAGCTTCCACTGGCTTCCACCCCAGCCCTGTGCCCTGGGCAGCTTCCTAATGTAGAAGTGAGGCAGGACGCACGCCACCTGTCCAGATGCTGCGGTCCTGAGGACCAGGTCACAGTGCACACTTTTCTCTGCAAAGGGCTCAGGAGAGTTACTGCTTCCGTGTCCAGGCAGTGGGGCAGTGCAGAGCCATGAATAGTGATGAATGGATCAGCTTAGAGGGGGACCCCAGTGACCCCAGAAAATGTTCAGATTGTGCATGTCTTTAATACCAGCACTTACGAGTCCTGAGGTAAGTCTATGAGTTCTGGGCCAGTTTGGTCTATTGGTCTACATACTGAGTTCCAGCCAGGGCTACAGAGTGAGACCTTGTCTCAAAAACAAAAGAAAACAAACAAGCAAAACCCTGAATCTTCAGATCCTCTCCTTCAGAACTTCCCAGGTCCTACTTAGCACTTTGGGTGAGGCCTACACAGGGCCTAAGTAGGGGTCTAAATAGGGGCCATCTAGGCTACCACTTCACCCTAGCCTCAGGGTCTTAGGAAGGACTGGCTTAGCTCAGCCAGACCTGTGAGAGTGACTTCAACAGGTCACTTGACTTACAGGAGAAAGCAGGGTGGCAGCATGACCAACCTCAGGTCCCCATGCCTTTGAGCTGGCGACTTCATCCCTGTGAGATCCTGAAGTCTGGGGCTGGAGAGATGGCTCAGGGGTTAAGAGCACTGAAAGAGGCACTGACTGCTCTTCCAAAGGTCCTGAGTTCAAATCCCAGCAACCACATGGTGGCTCACAACCATCCATAATGAGATCTGACAAGCCCTCTTGTTGTGTCTGAAGACAGTTACAGTGTACTTACATATAATAAATAATTCTATAAAAAAAAAGAGAGAGAGATCCTGAAGTCACCGAATGTAGAGTCACCTGAGCAGATGCAAAAGGCACTCCCAGCGCCTGGCAGCCCATCCCCTGAGATTGTATCCAAGGGAACTTTAAAGAAAGCAAACAGGTTTAGGGTGGTGAATGGGTGGGGCTTGGGGAAGCTGGGTGGGTCCAGACCTGCCAGTTCCCTGAATGGATCTCCGAAGGGTCATCATGAAGCTGGGGACTGGCTCCAAATGCAGCTTGTAAAACAGAGTGTGTGTTAGTCATATAAAATAATGGGTTTCCTTCTGACATCACCGTGCACGTGCTTTATAACCTACTGGCCCAGAGCTGACCCCCATCCTTGTAGGCAGAGCCTACTCCCATCAGCCTCTTGTGGCCTGATTATCTCTGTGGGGAGGTTAGCAAGTAGGAGACAAGCATCTGTCCCTTTTAAGGACACCACACTGTTTTTTACCATATTCTTCCCTGGGTGGAATTGCCTTGACAGCATTCTGAAGGCCCTTGAGAGAGATTAGAGATGAAAGTCTCTGAAGCTGCTAATCCCATGATTTGGGAGGCAGAGGCAGGGGAATTACTAGTTTGAGAGGAGTATGAGTAAGATTTTGTCTGGGGATTGGGAGAAGAGGAGTGGAAGGGGGAAGGAGGAGGAAGAAGGAAGGAGAGAGAAGAGGGGGAGGGGAGGGGAGAGGGGGAGGGGAAGGAGGCAGGGGTGGGGAGAGGAGTAGGAAAAGAAAAAGCTAGGCAGACAACCTATTGACAATTCCCTGGGGGACAGAAGACCTCTCTGGTTCAGAGTTTGGGTCACTGTGGTTCTCCACCTCTGGACAGCATGACCAGACAGAACACAGCCCTGTCATGGAAAGCCAAAGGAAAAGCACATTTCCCTAGCAGTCCTGTGGAAGGACTGTCATCCAGATATTCCCACCACACACCCTGCCTCTCCTCCCATGGCTTCAGGATAACGAGATGATATTGTTTCTTTTTTCTTTTTGACTTCTACATTTCATGTAAATGTATGCCTATCTCAATTAGGTTTTGACAGTTCTTGGGGAATATGCACGAAATTTCCCAGAAAGGAGTTGCTTTTTCAAGTTGAACCTTCTGCGAGGAGACTGATCAACCAATGTGGAGAGGTTGGAATGTTGCAAGTTCAGAGCCAACTTATCTCAGGCCATCTTTAATCTCTCCTGACAGTCCTCGAAGCTATGTGACAGAGGTGGAGCACCTGGAATGCATAGAGAACCAGGTTCCCTTTGGAAAATATTCACTCGCTTCCACCAGCCCAAACCCGAAGGTACCATCAGTACGTGAGGCCTACAACAGGGTTCTCTGTTTTCCTGTAGCCAGCCTCTCTGATGCTCCCAACAATGTATTTGAAAAGCACCTTGATTCATTTTTATTTATTTATGACTTTATTCCATTACTAGAGAAACTTCGTAAAACTGCTTCCACACTGTTAACCCAGAATTTAGGGGAAACTAACTCTCTCTGGGTTCCATGGTCACGGCCATGGTCACTCACATTTATCTCCAAAATAAACGTCTCTTATCTTCTCTGAGAGAGGGAGAGAGAGAGAGAAAGTGTTATGGTTTTGATTTGATAGGAGTTTGAGGCCAGCCTGGGTTTGAGACATGAGGTCCTGTCTCAAAATAAAGAGAAATAATAAAAATTAAAACAGAGCCAGCAAGTAGGCTCAGGAGGTTAAAAAACCAAATGTTCACATAACCTCATGGCCTGAGCCCCATCCCCAGAGCCCGTGTAAATAAGCCAGATACAATGGCTGACATCTGTAACCCCAGCAGCTCTATGTCAAGACGAAAGATGGAGACAGAAGCTCTTGGGCCAGCTTACCTGGAGCACACTACATGCCAGAAACAAGAAGGGAAACCCTGCCCCAAAACCAGTGGAAGAAGAGAATCGACTCTTGAAAGTGGTCCTCTGACCTTCACACACACAGTGTGGCACTCATACACCCACACTCACACGAGCACACACATGTGCACACACAGTGATAATAAAATGTTAAAATAGACCAGTATAGCTAGTCATGGCGGCTCATGACTAGATCACGTATAGATCAGGTATAGCTAGTCATGCCTGGACTAGGGATGCTGAGGCAGAAGGATTATGAATTTGAGGCCAGCCTGGGCTATATAGGAGTTCATGGCCAACCTGGGCCACCTAGTGAGACTATATCTTGAAGAAGAGGAGGGGCTGGCTCAGTGGTTAAGAGCACCAACTGCTCTTTCAGAGGTCCTGAGTTCAATTCCCAGCAACCACATGGTGGCTCACAACCATCTATAATGGGATCTGATGCCTTCTTCTGGTTCTGGTGTGTTTGAAAATAGCTACAGTATACTCATGTACATAAAATAAATAATTCAGAGAGAGAGAGAGAGAGAGAGAATTGAAGGAGCAGGGTACAGGCTTTGACTGCCACCTTCTGGGTGTGAGCAGCCAGCCTTGGCAGTGTCTGTTTAGACACAGGAACAGTGGGACCATCTAGGGACAACAGTGCCTCTGGCTTTCTTGCCCTGCTGCAGAACAGTGACTAAGCACATTTGGAGACTGTGGTCCCTGTAAGGAAATGCTACTTCTGAGATACCTAAATATGAAAACTAATAGGTTGCAGTATTTATCAGCCTTGGAAATGAGACACTGAGAAAGGCTTGGTCCAGCTTCCAGGGTTGGGTCTATGTCTTGGTGGGTTTAACGGAATCCTGGGTGGTGTCAGGCCTCCGGAAAATGCAGAATTGTCAGCCTCACCCTGTTCCTTGAAGAAGTCACCTGCTCCTCCCCACAGGGAACATCTGTGCCAAGAGGCTCCTCCCCCATGGAGAATGCGACTCTCCCTGCCTCTCCCCTGTCAGCTGGCCAGAGCAGCCTGGAGAGCATCCGTCAGCTTGCCAGCTGCACGCCTGCCCTTCTTTCTCAATCTAGCTTAAGTTTAATTTAATATTTTTGATTTGCATAGAAAGTAACAGGTGCCCTCGTGACATTTTTCAAACATGCTTGCTTTTGGTTGACCAACCTCTCCCCCTGCTCCTGCCCATCTCCCTGATTTGGGTTTATTTCTTTGTTTTACATTCATTTGTGTTATTATTTATTGTGTGCCTGTGTGCACATATACATGCACAGGTGCACATGCATGTTCTTGCACACACACATGTGGAAGTCAGAGGGCAGCTCCCTGGAGACAGTTCTCTTATCCAACAATCTCTTCCACAGTGTGGGGTTCAGGTATTGAACTCAGATAGTCAGACTACATAGCCCTGGCTGGTTTCACACTTCTGGTGATTCTCCGGCTTCAGACTCTTGGATGCTGGGATTACAAGCATGCACCTATAGCAAGCCATGCCCTCCCTGTGCATTAGCATCTGGTACATAATCTTGGGGACTGGTGTGTCGTAAACACACACGTCAAGCACAGCGGGCAGCTTGGCCATTTGTCAAGTAGCAGCCTGGTGTCTTTGTGGCGTAGACTGGAGGTGGCACTGGGAAGCCAGGGACTAACCCTGAATGAAGCTGACTTAATTAGGGTTCTTGTTCTTGATGTAAGGTCAAAGCAAGAAGCTCAGATGCCCATAAAGGGTGGCCTGCACTCCAGTGGGGACTAACCTCACAAGTTCTGAGCACTGGGACTCTGGCCTGTTTATTTTTAGAAGCTGTTGACATTTATCAACAGCCAGTTCCACCCCTGCCACTCCTTAAGCCAAAGCCTTACTTACAGCTGTCTGAAAGCATAGGCAAAAGACAGTGTTGGCTCCCAGCCTCTCCCACCCCTACTGAATCCTGTCCACCAATGTCAGGGCTGCACTGTGTTTTGTTTGTTTGTTTGTTTTTATTTTTATTAATTTTTAAATATTATTTTTTTCCATTTTTTATTAGGTATTTAGCTCATTTACATTTCCAATGCTATACCAAAAGTCCCCCATACCCACCCACCCCCACTCCCCTACCCACCCACTCCCTCTTTTTGGCCCTGGCGTTCCCCTGTAGTGGGGCATATAAAGTTTGCGTGTCCAATGGGCCTCTCTTTCCAGTGATGGCCGACTAGGCCATCTTTTGATACATATGCAGCTAGAGTTAAGAGCTCCGGGGTACTGGTTATTTAAATATTATTTATTTATTTATTATTATTTATATGCGTACACTATAGCTGACTTTAGATACACCCCAGAGCTTGAGCTATGAGCCACTCCACATGGGTGCTGGGATTCCACCTCCAGCCCGGTTGACTGAGCAGTCCTTTAGCGGCTGATCCATCTTCCCAGCCCATACCCTCTTAAAGCTGGCAGAGTACAAACAACAGCTTTGGGATCGTCCTGAGTGTGGACTAAAGACTGGCTCAATAGCTGCGCATCCATCCCCACCATCCCCTTCTTCCCACAGCACAGCTCGGCTTCCTGCTCTGCACAGGCACTGCCACTCCTGTGTGCTGTCTGTCCATCCAGATGCCTCACCTGATAGAACCCTGCTCACTTTCCTCTGTGTTTTTTTATTTCCTTCATCTTCTGTCATCAAGGGTGATGGGAGTGTAGGTCCCAGGGTGTGAACATGGTTTTGTTACTTTTTGTTTCAGCGTGGACACAGTTTTGTTACTTTTGTCTCAGGCGCTTCACCAGATGCACTCGGGCTGTTCCATTTCTTCTGAGTTATTGGCTAAGTTCCCACTTGGTAGGTCAGGGTCTGCAGAAGAAAGCTCCACCACAGAAGACTGCGAGGAGCGTCCGCAAGGGGCTCAGCGACTCGGAAGAGCTCTGAGTATGCAAATAGAACACTTTGATTTTCTTCTGTCAGAGTCATCGAAAAGACGAGCATACTTTCGTATTTAATTTTTTTTCTTCTATGTATTTATTTGTTGATTTGTTTTGGGGGGCACCGAACACAATGGTGCAGAGGTGGAGGAACAACTTTCAGGGGTCAGTTCTCTCCTTTTGCGGGAGCAGAAGATAAACATCATCCCTAGAAGGCAGAGAGATATGGGAAAGGTCACAGAGAGAGAATCATGGTGGCAAACGGGTTCTCCCGACCTGAGACCAAAAAAAAAAAAAAAAAAAAAGGCCTGGGGATGCTATGGGGGTGTTGGGGGGGGGGATCCTTCCAGCGCTCCCGTTCCCGTTCAAGCTGGTCAGATATGTACAAGGCCTGTCCTAAGCATGCTTACCCAAAGTGTGGGCATATATACTCCCCTTTCTTTGTTTAAACGGAACAGCCCACTATCAGGGGAGGGGAATTTGCCCTGTGCTACCAAAACAACAGAACAATTTAAAAGACCTAGGTTGGCCCAGGGAATTTAGCTATCAGTGTCCTCTCTGTTTTGCAGAGAGTCTTTCTCTCTGTACTTTACTCTCTGACTCTCTCTGTTTCTCTCTCTCTGCCTCTGTCTCTCTGTTTCTAATTCTCTCTCTGTGTGTTATTTGTGTTTTTGTGTACCTATGTGTGTGTGCATTCTTCGCTTGTAATAAATTTTGTCAGCCGGGTGTGGTGGCGCAAGCCTTCAATCTCAGCACTCGGGAGGCAGAGGCAGGCGGATTTCTGAGTTCGAGGCCAGCCTGGTCTACAAAGTGAGTTCCAGGACAGCCAGCGCTATACAGAGAAACCCTGTCTCGGAAAAACAAAAACAAAAACAAACAAACAAACAAAAAACAATAAATAAATAAATAAATAAATTTTGTTGCCTGTTGCTGCTGCTGTGTTTGAGACTTTATTTTTCTGTTTTTAAAAAAGGATTTATTTATTTATTTGAGCACACTGTAGCTATTTTCAGACACACCAGAAGACGGCAACAGCTTCCATTACAGATGGTTGTGAGCCACCATGTGGTTGCTGGGAATTGAACTCAGGACCTCTGGAAGAGCAGTCAGTGCTCTTAACTGCTGAGCCATCTCTCCAGCCCTCTTTATTTTTCTTTTATGAGTGTTTTGATGCATATACATGCACCACAAGCATGAAGTACCAAAGGAGGCCAGAGGAATGCATCGGCACCCCTGGGAATGGAGTTACAGACAGTTGTAAGGCACTATATGCTGGGAACTGAGCCCAGGTCCTCTACAAGAGCAGCAAATGCTCTTGACCACAGAACTGTGTCTTAAGTACCATGCCTTTTAATTCTGGTAAATCCTCACATTCTCCTAGCAACATAGAAATATGACCTATATACAATAAAACTCACCCACTTGATGTTTCCAGTTTTCAGTGGCTCTGCTGTGTGAGCCTCAGAACAGTGTATCTTTCAATGCCCAGATGGCTGCATGACCCTAAACTCTTCCTCGTGGATGGTCGTCACACAGAGGCTTTTCAAGGGCAGAGGTGAGCATCAGCGTCCTATCCACCGGGTGCTGCGGGTGCTGTTGTTTCTGCTATCATTGAGGCTGTGCTGGGCATTACTGAGGCTGTTGGAGTACCATGGACATCGGGTCTGCACCTCAGCAGGTCCATGTTTGCTTTACTCTTCTGTCCCTTTAATCTCGTATCTCCTCAGTTCTTTGATTATTGGTGCTTTGTGGAAGTGCATGCGTGCGTGCGTGCGTGCGTGCGTGTGTGTGTGTGTGTGTGTGTGTGTGTGTGTTGTGCATTTCTTGTAGCTTCTTGCTGTGAATGGACCCATGTCTTCCTTACACATAGGAATGTTTGTCCCATAAGGCAAACTCTGCCTCTTCTCTTTTTTGTTTTGTTGCGGGCGGGGGGCGGGGGCGGGGGCGGGGGGCGGGGGGCGGGGGCGGGGGGCGGGGCGGGGGGCGGGGCGGGGGGGAGTATGTCCAGGCTTCACGCCTTGCTGGCTAGCGTCCAGGAGACCTACCTTGTCACCTAAAGAGTGAAAGCTTGAGGTCCTGCCCCGTGTTGGTAAGGAGATGCATCAGGATGACAAGCCTTTGCCACCAGAAACCCTCGGGAGTTTTTCCACGTAATGAACCTCCACGCAGGTCAATCTGAGTCTGCACTCCGCTGCTCCAGAGGAGTTGAAGAGCAAAGATGGTCACTGATCTTGTTTCCCATTTTTCTCCCAGTCAGAACCTCTGGTGGCAGAGATGTTTGTGTAGTCACATGGTGGACCCAATGCTTGTTGTTATGTCCCAGCACACGATCAGGAGTCCCCTGACCCTTCAGGCCTTCAGGAGGGGTCACCATGACCTAGCAAGCGTATCTGTTCTCCTCATTGCTCTAGCTGCCGCGTGGTACCTGCTCACTGGGGTGCTCAGTGGTTGCTGACCACAGAAAGCCCACAGATGACTATTTTCTGCCATCTGCTTCATCTGTGGTGGTTTCACCTCATCCTGCGGCCTTCTGTTGAACTCTCAGAGGCACTGAGGAGCCCTGACAGAGGGCAGGAAGTGGCTAAACGAGAGTGCTTTTCCATCCTCTCAAGGCAGAACAAAACCACAATACTCCCCTCTGCTGAAGGGGCCATTTTGGGGGCTGGGCCAGGGGCCGGAAGTATGTTCCTCCTAGAAGACAACATCAGGCCAGGGCATGGAAGGCCCAACCCCTGCCACAACCATACCAGTAGGCATTGTGCTCAGCAATGTTTTAGTGCTAAATGCAGTGTCCCATTTAGAGTTCTAGGTCTTACCCCATCTCCCTAGAAACCCAGGCAATGACCTGTGAATTTGTGTGCCATGCCTGCCCCTCCCCCATGCTCCATTCACCTCAGTTTTAGTCTGGTAAAGTCGCAGGGCCACGGAGAGTGGCAGCAGCTGGTTGTACTTGCTGGGTTTGCACAATTGCAGCTGTGCCCTGTAGCCCTGCCAATGCTGCCATCTGGAGGTTAGCAGTGCCCCCTGGTGGCGCCTGAGAATCAAGAGTCACGGGGACCTGGGTACAGAAAACTGGACAGGCACACTGATCCACCACATGACTTCAGGGCCTCCCAGTCTCTCACAATGTCCAGCACCCAGCTCAGAGAACAGAATCTAGATGTAGAGAACCCGAGGACATGGGGAAAAGTCACAGGGGAAAGGCAGAGGCAAGGGGATTTCCCACTCCCTTAGTGTCACTGGGACTGAACCATTGAAGTAGCCCTCAGCAAAATGGAGCCAAAACCCCTCTGCACAAAGGCAGGTTGCTGCCTGTAGCCCTCTGCGCTTGTATGGGAAGTGTCTCAACGCCACCACGCCCGGCTATCTCAACGCTTTCTTAGCAGGAGTCTGCACACGGATTTTCTAGCAGGCTACTACTCTGAGTTAATTAGTGATGATGCGCTTTTGGATGCATGGAGCAAGTTCCATGCCTGGCAGTGGTGGAGCATGTGCATGCTTTTAATCCTAGCACTCAGGAGGCAGAGGCGGAGGTGGAGGCAGGAGGATATCTGTGAGTTCAAGGCCAGCCTGGTCCACAGAGTGAGTTTCAGGACAGCCAGGGCTACATAGAGAAATTCTGTCTCAACCAATAACTAACTAACTAACTAACTAAATAAATAAATAAATAAATAAATAGTAAAAAATAAATAAAAAATAAAAGCTCTTATTGTCATCATAGAGTCAGCTAAACCATAGCCACAGCCACCACTCAGCAGACTAACACACAAGCGAGCAGTCCTTGGTGTGATCAGTGCTTTCTCATAATGTTTAGAAAAGTACAAAGACTTCCATTAAGAACTTTCAAACTTAAGGCTGAAGAGATGGCTCAGTGGTTAAGAGCACTGGCTACTCTTCCAAAGGACCCAGGGGTTCAATTCCAAGCATCCACATGGTAGTCTCAACTGTGTGTAATTCCAGTTACGGGGGTGGGAGGGCTGACATCCTCACAGAGACATCCATGCAGGTAGAACACCAATGTTAATAAAATAAAAGAATAAAAAGGTGAAAAAAAGAGTTTTCACAATTAAAATATATCTATAGAAAGGTTGGGTCAAGGCTCAGTGAGGGCTTTCCTCTCTGGACTAGAAGTCGCCAGATCACCCCAAGCTCTGGCCACGGGTAGGTCCTCAGCTCCTTAGGTCCTGTTACTCTCTTCACTAAGAGAAGGGCTTGTACACACAGGGGAGGGCTCCCATCCCTGGGACAGAGTCCCTTCTCATTTCAGAGTGAAGGGTCCTCCCCTTTGTACTTTATCATAGGAAGAGACTGACAGCTGACTGCTTTAGAGGGAGGGAGGGGGAGGAGGGAGGGGAGGAGGGAGGGAGAAGGAGGAGGGAGGGGAGGAGGGAAGGAGACTTTCAGTGGGCTGTGACAACTGGTATTCCCTTCACTTCTTTTCTGCCCTGCCTCCTTGAGTGTCCTGGGCTACTTAGATGTCCGGCCACATTGTATCACCACTGAAGTAGCAAGTCACCCAAGTGTGGCCTTGACACATACTAGAAGAACCTGTCCATCTCTGGCTAAGAGTTAACCTCAACAAAAGGGTTGTTAGATGATGTTAAATGTTGCTGATAAAACTGTTGGTGAGGGCTGGTGAGATGGCTCAGCGGTTAAGAGCACTGACTGTTCTTCCAGAGGTCCTGAATTCAATTCCCAGCAACCACATGGTGGCTCACAACCACCATAATCAGATCTGAAGACAGCTACAGTGTAGTTACATATAATAAAGAAATATAAAAAAAAACCTGTTGATGAGGGACTGGAGAGATGGCTCAGCCGTTAAGAGCACCAGTTCTTCCAAAGGTCCTGAGTTCAAATACCAGCAACCACATGGTGACTCACAAGCATCTGTAATGAGATCTGACACCCTCAAATGTGACACCCTGAAGTGTGTCTGAAGACAGCTACAGTGAACTCACACATAATAATAAATGAATCTTTAGGCCGAGCAAAGGTCCTGAATTCAATTCCCAGCAACCACATGATGGCTCACAACCATCTGTACAGCTACAGTGTACTCATATACATATAAGTAAATCTTTTTTTAAAAGCCCTGTTGATGATACACCTCGATTGAAAGCACGCCTTTTGCTGTTGAGATTGTCAGCCTTAGACTTGCCCCTGGAGCCCTGGCTATATTTAGGAAGCAGTGCCTGACATACATTCACTGAGCTGCGCTTATGCAGCGCCAGCTGCCCTGAGTTCTCCAAAGGAGGCCCGAGGAAGCCATATTGCAGCCACAGGCGCTCTCTGCTTATGAACTTAAGCTCTTGGAGCTGCAGCTGTAGGCCCAGCTCCAACCATTTCATCTGCGACAGACTTTATTTATGCCATTCCAACCGTCACTGAACTCTAGAGAGCCCTACAGCCTTTCTACCTACACCAGAGGAGGAGCCTTTCCTGTGCTAGCCCAGCAGAAGGCCTGTGATTGGGGCAAACACAGTCTTTTATTTGCATAGGAGGACTGCTGTGGTCAGCCAAGAGTAGTTTTTCGTTTGCACTTCGGGACTGCGCTACAGGTAATGCAAGGCCCGTAGTTTCCCTTAGAGGTTTGCTGTGATTGCCACAGAAGTCCTTTCTTTGACCATCTAAGCAAGCCGTATGGCTCAGCTGGCGAGAGCCCTTCCTAAGATGCCTTCCCTGAGGATGCAACATTAGGCTCAATAAACTGTGTTTGTCAAGTGCTCTCTTTTGTTTGCGTTTAGTAGAGCTGGCTGAGCTGATAGCAGGAAAACGGAGCAGTAGAAGCAGCAAAAGGAGAATGAGTGGTGGCCAACAGGCCCAGAACAGTGACGCTTGCTTCAATTAACAGCAGCAGCACCTACAACAGGATTCGGATACACAGGCCTGGTAGCTGTGATGCTAGTCGCTGCCAGGGACTAAGGGATCACAGCGTTCTAGGGCTATACAAGACCTATGACACTCGCAGAGCTAAGAGTTCTTTATCCCCCAGGCCTGCACAAGAGCCGTTAACATTTCTCACCTTAGGGACAAGGGACCCCAGCAACCACACAAAAACTGTAACGCTAAAGGGTTTCACCTGCTGCTCCTGCCTGCCTAAAGCTGTCAAGTGCTGACGGATAATACAGCTGTCAAAGACTAGCACAGGGAGAGTTTCCTGCCTGCTCACAGGCAGATGATGAGAAATAGTCCTGCCTCCAGAGCCGGCACGTGAGTTATGTAAACAGACCCAGAGAAGAACCTGGGATAGCACTGCTGTCTTTGTCCCCAGAGCATGCTGAGGTTTCTCTGGACAGAGCCTCCAGCCCTGCTGGCTTGGTGCTGATCTACCATGGAGTTCTTTGTACCCCAGCCCAGGTCTCACTGAGTTTTCTCCTCCTTTCATGGCTACTTCCTATGTGGTGTTCAGTTCATCCATGCAGCATGCCCAAAGATAAATAAGAAATCGTGCTGGAGAGATGGCTCAGTGCTTAAGAGCACTGACTGCTCTTCCAAAGATCCTGAGTTCAAATCCCAGCAACCACATGGTGGCTTACAATCATCTGTAATCCGATGCCCTCTTCTGGTGTCTGAAGACAGTGTACTCATATACATTAAATAAACCTTCTTCTTCTTCTTCTTCTTCTTCTTCTTCTTCTTCTTCTTCTTCTTCTTCTTCTCCTCCTCCTCCTCCTCCTCCTCCTCCTCCTCCTCCTCCTCCTCCTTCTTTCTGTTTTTTTCGAGACAGAGTTTCTCTGTGTAGTCCTGTAACTCACTTGAACTCAGAGGTCCTCCTGCCTCTGCCTCCCAAGTGTTAGGATTAAAGGCATGTGCCACCACTGCCCGGCATAAATCTTTTAAAAAGAAAAGAAAAAAGTCGTTATAGTTCATTTTCAGTATGTGGTATGTGTGGACACCAAGGGGTTACAGAAAATCAGGAGGCAGGAGGTCCCCCTCTCTCTGGCTGGTGTCTGGTGTCTGCTTGTCTCAGAACCCTGAACCCTGAGAGTTAGAAGGTTGTAGCCAGTTTACTAGGAGACTGAACCCACCATCAAGAAAGGGAGGGATCTCATTAGATAGACTATGTTCTGAGCCAATAGGGTGGAAGTAGAGGGAATCTCATCAGATAGACTGTGTTCTGAGCCAATAGGGTGGAACTAGAGAAGAGGCTCTGTTAGAGCAGCCCAAAGCCTGTGATACCCTGGAGTACCAGCCAAGGGGGAAGGGGACAGGAAATCCTCATGGTTAGGGACTTTTATTTTATTTTATTAAAAGGTTTATTCATTTATTTTATGTATATGAGTACACTGTAGCTGTACAGATGGTCGTGAGCCATCATGTGGTTGCTGGGAATTGAATTCAGGACCTTTGCTCCGCCTAAAGATTTATTTATTGTTATATGTAAGTACACTATAGCTGTCTTCACACACACCAGAAGAGGATGTCAGATCTAATTACGGATGCTTGTGGGCCCCATGGTTGCTAGGATTTGAACTTAGGACCTTTAGAAGAACAGTCAGTGCTCTTAACCGCTGAGCCATCTCTCCAGCCCAATCAGGGACTTAAAAAAAAAAAAGTCAGTCTTGTGTCAATCCATGTCTGCCATTTTTGCCTTTTCTGTATTGCTGTGCCCCTTTCTACAGAGCTTAATTCACTTTCCCTAGTCTCAAATTTCTTAGAGTGAAGATCTTGTTCCCCACAGACGTAAGTAAGAGATTTATAATGGGAAATATAATTTATTTCCTTTTACAAAATTCCAGCTATCCAAAGTTAGTGCACATTCAAAGGAAACAATATACCAAAATATTTTTTTCTGACTAATCCATTTTAGAGTTCTAATATACAAAGAAGGATAGAAACAGAACCGTGGGTTGATATGTAACTAAAACGCTAGTGAGATCTTTGATTGAAAGAGTAAGTCCTGTTGTCTCTGCACAATTCAGGAAGGGACAGTCCCAAGGGCGTGTCACGGGGGATGCTCTGCCCACCACCTTGGGGATTAGTTGTTTCAACCCAGGGGTGCTGCAGGTCTCTCCCCACAGGACAATGATCTTCCTGACAGACACTCTGGTGTGCTCTCTGCTGACTTAGTTTAGGCTTGGCAGTAGAGACTAGCTCTAATTTCAATTAGAGCAGCGTTTAATAGCTTACAGCCTTCCTGAACACCAGGCTGAGTTGTGCCTCCTGAGCCTCAAGGCACAGGCGACTTCACAGTGGCCGTGTGTAAGGGGACAGGCTGACCGTGCTGTGCTACATGCAAAGGTCCTGCTGTGTGACCTTGCTTGCTTGCTCCTCACAACTTTTAGGCCCGTTTAAAAGTTCTTGTTTGCCAAAGTACTCCATCTTAAAAAAAACTTCAGCAACGTCTCCTTAAAAGGATTTCCAGTGTGCATGCAAGTTTTATAATCGCCTCTGTCGGTCACCATACTTTTGATCAAACATCACCTCACATCCTCTGTGGATCAAGTATGTAAAAGGAAGAAAACCCGTAAACCGGTTTTGCGTCTGTCTGGTGGGAGATTGCCATACCCGGACATCTCAAGGGCTGGAGCTGCTTCCTAACACCACTGGTGTGAGCAGATGTTGCTGATAATTCCAAAAAGGCCTAAGAAGGTCTGTGCTCTCTGCTGGGACCACCCTCCTGTCTCATAGTCCCTAGGACCTGGCTTTATAGGGACTCTGAGTAGGGTAGGGAATCACTGCACCCCATAGCTCCATGTCCCCCAGTATTGGCTGGGCTTGAAAAACAAACACTCTGGCATCTAACTACACAAGACCCCAGGTTAAGGGGGATGGCCCCAGGGGTGCAACATAGGACACAAGGGGACAGTGCCCTTTGTTCAGAAAATTTACATACCCCCTGTAACTTCAGCAAAGGCTCTTGTAAACGGTGAGGAGCACTGCCTCCTACAGAGGGAGCACGTGCTGACCACAGAAGCTGTGGAGCTGACTCCTGCTGTGCTCAACACACAAACACCTGCTTCCTGATTAATCAGGGGCTCAGGTTCCTAAGTAATGGCCCACTCAGGGGTCCCTGAGCTGGGGTGGGGTCACCCATAGTCAGCTTCATCTGGGATACGACAGGACATTCTTTTTTTTTGTTCATTTGGGGTATTTTTGTTTGTTTGTTTTTCGAGACAGGGTTTCCCTGTATAGCCCTGGCTGTCCTGGAACTCACTTTGTAGACCAAGCTGGCCTCCAACTCAGAAATCCGCCTGCCTCTGCCTCCCAAGTGCTGGGATTAAAGGCCTGCGCCACCACGCTGGCTACGACAGGACATTCTTGTTATGGATATTTGAGTTGGAAAACAAAGGAAGTCCCAGCAAATAGAGAGCCAGTCTCCAGAGCAGACAGAGTGTTTCGGGGAAATTCTCAAGTGAGACAAAACCAAACAGCAAGTCTCCAAGGACGCAGATGCCATTTTTCTGAGAGGAAGTCCCCCAAAGGAGAACATCCTGTTCACCGCCTCAGCTCTTCAGTGGATCCGTGGGGCATCCCACAAGTCAGGGGGCATGACGACCAGAGCTCGAAGAGGTGTAGTCTGCCCAGAGTTGTCTAGTTTGATCTAGATTACAGTAGACACACCAAGGGGCAGTCGGGACACTGAGTTGTTAATGGCCACTATCCCAAGCCGAGGTGCAGTGGGCGACTATAACTGTCCTTGTGTGTCTCAGGAGAGCAAATGCCCTGGACAGAAGTGCAGTCAGCAGCTGGAAACAACTGGAGCCCATGTAGCTTGGCCAACAGCAGGATGGGAGAGCTGCCTCATGCTTGGAATCAGTGTTGGGAAAGCCACCCGTGGCTCCTTGAGGTTCTTTCCTGATGTCTGCTGAGGAGACAAGCCAGTCTGGGACCCCATGTCTCACTGTGATCAGCAAGACTCTGGGACCTGGGCTGGTGAGATGGCTCAGTGGGTAAGAGCACCCGACTGCTCTTCCGAAGGTCCGGAGTTCAAATCCCAGCAACCACATGGTGGCTCACAACCACCCATAATGAGATCTGATGCCCTCTTCTGGTGCATCTGAAGATAGCTACAGTGTACTTACATATAATAAATAAATAAATAAATCTTAAAAAAAAAAAAAAAAGACTCTGGGACCAGCTTAGGAGTGGGATGTGGGTTAGGCAAGCACTGCACTTCCCCATAGGCAAGGTTTAGGTCATAGGTCACAGGCACTGATTTTGGGTAGTAGGCTGGGAGGAACATGTTTGGGAAGCTCTGGGGAGCCGAGGGCCAGAGGACACAGAAAGGGCAGCCTGTGACACTGGTCTCTCTTCTGCCAAGACAGGAGTGAGTGCTCCGTGTCCTCCAAGTCGCAGTGCTGGGCTGACATCACAAGGTCCTGTGAAAGCAATGGCCTGTAGCCGGCAGCCTTGGATAGCTAACATCTTCCTCATCTAGAGGGGTCTCACACCTGCCTCGAACATGCGCAAGCACCACCTGTATGCATCCCCAGGATTGGTTCATGTGAAGAGAGAAGAAATGAGAGACACTAATGTCTGTCTACATTTTCTCGGGGCTGGGGGTTGGGGAGGGGGATGCTCAAAGTCACGTTCAGTTAGAGACAGACTTGTTGACTCAAGGTGAGCTCTCACTTTGGAGGCTCAAAGGCGTCACTGGCCCTGAGGGCTGTGGGCCTGAAGGACAGATCGAAGGCCGCCTGGTCCCGAAAGCTTTGGGCGCGATACTTTGCAAAGTGCACCGACCTGGGGTGCTTATGGTCTGACAGGCCCTTTTCTGCCCTAGGGGCACTTGGGGGCCCGTCCTGGGCAAGGGATTGGAAGAGTGGGTGGCTCCCAGCCTTAGATGTGAGCCAGGAAGCGTCATGTGTGTTCTCCAGGGAGCCGGCTGTGGTCCTGCTACTAGCCAGACTCTGGGTTTCTCTGGGCAGGTGCTGGGCAACCAGGCTTTGCTGATTGTCAAATGAGGGGCCCCGTCTGGGAGGCTCCCCACTCGTGCCAGCAGTCAGGACTCCTTCAGCAGTGCTGTCAGGTCCCGAAGCCTGAGGTACTGGGTGGCTGGCCTGTCCCTGACGCTGGGTCTGTTTCTGCAAAGCCAGGCCACAAGACTTCGTAGGGTTCCCTGGGGTAGCTAGATTCTTGCCAGCCTGGAGACTTCCTCCTTGAGTTGGGCTCTTTTCCAGCCTCTTTGGTGGTCTTGAGGGATGTTTCTGAGTCCTGTCCCTGTGCTGACAGGAATTCTCCTCCACCGGTATCTTTTCATTAGCTACTGGGTCCTGAGAAGCCCATGCCTGAGGATCTACCACACACAGTACATCTGACTGTCCAGTCTGGTGTAACCGTACATGTCCTGTACCAGTTTCCTCCGATCCGAGCTGTCTCTGTGGCCTGCCCACGTCTGCCTGTGTTGGCAGCATCTCTTTGGCTTCACCTCCCAAGGTTTCTGCCTGGGGGGCAGACCTATGCTCTACCTTCTGGTTGGGAACAGGAGGCTCTGGACTGTGGGCTAGCCCCACCTGCCTGGTCTCTCCCTTTGCGGCTGGTCCTGTAGGGGAGTGTGCCGCCCTAGAAAGATATTGTTCTTTCTCAGGATCCGTTCTGTCCAGTGCCCGTGGGCCCACAGAGGGCCGCGGCGAGTGGTCCAGAGTCTCTGCTGGTTCTGTTTGTGGCTCTGGGGATGCTGTGCTTTGGCACAGAGGGTCTCTTTCCACCGCTGTAATTTTGTTCCGTGACTCACTTGAAACACATAGGGGAGACTTAGTAGACATCAGGCAAGAATCCCCAGCTTCCTGTGTCTGAACGACTGGGGCTGCCGACATTAGGGGACGGCTCCCCGTTAGGTCTTCAGTGGTTCTACTCGCATGCTTTGAGGACCTGCTTGATACCAAAGAAGAATGGCTGTGGGGTCCTTGTGTTATCTTGTCTTTATAGTCCCGGACGCTTCCTGACCATGGTGTTGTCTTCTTTTCAGGGCTTTCTTCTCCATCCTGGGCATCACCAGCCTGTGCGGTCACCTCGTGCTCAGTGTCTGGGGTAACACCTATCTTGTATTTAGTGCCCTGCACACCCCCCGGCTGTGAAGACGCCTTCTGTCTAGTGTTTTGGGCACCACCTGCCCATGTGGTTGTTTTGTGTCCAGCACCTTGGATGTCACTTGCCTGTGACACCATCTTATGTTCAGGGTCCTGGGCACCACCTGGCCGCAGTGTCGTCAGTTTAATATCTTGAGTCCTATCTTGCTGTGGTGTCTTGTGGTCAATATTCTGGGCTCCGCTTGGCCCCAGTGTTACCTCGTGTTTAGGCTCCTGGGAACCACCAAGGTGTGGCGTTGTGTTGGGCTCCACACCCTGGGGAACATGTGGCTGTAGTGTGATCCTGTGTGCATCGTTCTGGGTACCACATGCCCATGACATTTGCGTATGTCTAACATCTTGGGCACTTGTCTGTGGCACTGTCTTGTATTCAACCTCCTTGGAGTCACCCGTATGTGGTACCACCTTGAGTTCAGTGTCCTGAGTACCAGTTGGCCATGCTGCTGTCTTGAGTTCAGGGTGCTGAGTACTACTTGGCTGTGGTACTGTGAGATCAGTGACAGTCCCTATTGCCTTTCCAGAGGCTTTGATCCTTGCAATAGACTGATTATTTAATGTGGTCTGGCTGTTGCTACCCAAATCATGGCTGCTGTTTTCCTGAGTTCTGCCTGGTGGTTGAGCTGACTCATTCTGGGGTCCTTGGCACTCTTCCTGTCCAAACTGGATGCTCTTCTCCAGTGCTATAGAACCGTCAGGCCGTATGCAGTCCTGGCTTGTCACCATCATCGTGGTCGATGTCCCTTGCTGGAGGCCAGTGGTCGAGCAGGTGCCCACTCCTGCATAGCTTCTCCCAGCAATGAGGTACGTGGAAGGGCTGTCACCACTGCAATTCCTGAGGTCATGTGACTTCTCAGGGCTCTGTTTTCCCTCTGTTCCACCAGGAAACGTCTTGGAAGGACTTGGTATTAGGAACCTCTGTGAGGCATCACCTCCTACGCTGGCGCTATCTCTTAGGTCTTCCTGGAGTCCGTACTGAGTTGCAGGACAGAGACTCACGGGTACCCCACAGGGGTGACTCTGCATTGTTGGGGCTGGGGGACCCCTCCTATCCTTGGTCACAGTGGAAGATGCCGCCTGTTCAGTTCCAGCCATGACCTCTCTTCTCACAACCGGAGAACATTGGTCTTCACGACCAGGAGAGGCTGGCATCTCATGAACGATGGGAAGCTGCACGGTGATTTGTGGAGGATTGATAGCGGGCTGTGCTCGCCGCTCAGCCTGGACTGCTAGCGGGGCAAGGAGGTGGATCTGAATCACAGCCTCCTGCTCTGGCAGGTGCCTCTGGGTGGCAAAGAAGGGCTCTCTTTCCAAGCCTGAGGCTGTCCTTTCGGCTTCATCCTCAGAGCTGCTCACAGTCATGGCAATTTCAGGGGCCCCTCTTAAATTATCCATTGCTCCCTGTGCGTCTGCTGCCACCTCTTGTGTACTGGGCTCCACTGTTCTGTCCTTTCCAACTGCTCCAGTACTTCTGGGGCTGTCCAGTCCACGTGAGGACAACACTGGTGCATGGCCAGGCAGAGCATTGCCATTAGTAGGTATGCCAGAGAAACCCACGTCAACCACTGCCTGGGGCACTGAGGACAGGAGATGTTCCTTGCTCTCCTTGTTTTCGAGACCTTGTGTTCTGTTTCCAACAGGCTCCAGGTTTTCTGAGTTGGAGAACGTGTTGGCTGCCCCGGTGGGCCAGCGTCTGCACTCCGAGTGACTAAGTTTTGCACAGTGGGACAACCAGCTCTGGGGCCCGCAGACGATGGTGGCGATGCTGAGGGCTGGCAGAGGCTCAGCTGTGCAGGCCAGAAACTGGGCAGGGGGGATTCTGGTGCAGCTGGTAGCCATGGTGGCCACGTGGAGCACCCGCACTTGTGGCCTGTGCACTTTCCTCTTCTGTAGGTTCTTGCTCTTCAGTCCCTCCCTGTGCAGGGGCAGCACGCCTGCCTCCGAGTACAGGCAGCTGTTGTGTTCGAATCTTTCCCTCAGCTTGGAGAGGATGGAGCTCTGGCCCACAATTCTTGGCAGGAGGCCCCTGGCAGCTCCAGGCCGCTGGGCAGGGGGCTTCTCACCTACTTCGTTCTCCTTGGCCGCCTTCTCTTCTGCAGCCAGGAACTTCTTCAGGATGTTTTTCACAGTGCCCTTCCCGCTCGATGGGCTCCACCGGACCTTCTCACTGGCTGGGGTCCTCTGGCTGGAGCTTCTGCCCACTTCCTTGGTCTTTTCCAGGAGCTTGTTGATGGTGGCATTTACAAAACTCCTACCAGGTCCTTGCTTGTCTTTAGAGATCAGCCGACCCACATCCCGGGTCTTCTTGAGGTGGAGCTCCCGGCCAGTGCCCATGAACTTAGCCTGTAGAAGCTGGAACCGTGTGGGTCTCCGGCCCGCCTCCTGGAGTTGGAAAGGGCGGTTGGTCCTGTGTGTCCTGTCTTCCACCTTCTGGGGCCCATCTGCATGATCCAAGACATAAAGCAAGAGGCTGCTGAGGATGGTGCGGGCTGCCTCATCGCATGTCCTGCTGATCCTCTTCTTTAGCATCTGCGCGTCCATGGCTATCTTCCCACAGCTGATCCTGGGGCTCTCGGAACTGTGGGAAAACAAAAACCAAAGCCCATAACGGTCACATATCTCATTCATTTTTATAAGCTAAAGATCATCCTGATTTTATGTCAACCCAGGCTAGAGTCATCTGATAGGAGGGCACCTCAAGAGAAAAACCTCCATAAGATGACAGGCAAACAAACCTGTGGGGCATTTTCTTAACTAGCAATTGATGGGGGGGAGGGTCCAATCCATTGTGGGTGGTGCCATCCCTGGGCTGTGGTCCTGGGTTGTAAGAAAGTAGGTTGAGCAAGCCATGAGGAGCAAGCCAGTAAGCAGCACCCGTCCATGGCGTCTGCATCAGCTCCTGCCTCCAGGTTCCCGTCCTGTGTGAGTTCCTATCTTGGGTTCCTCCAATGATGGACTATGATGTGGAAGTGTAAGCCAGATAAACCCTTTCCTCCCGCAAGTTGCTTTGGTCATGGTGTTTCATTACAGCCACAGTAACCCTGATGAGGACATCAAAGTTCCTGGAGGACCCCTGTGCCTCATTCTCAGGAGTCAGGACCTATCTGACCTTCAGGCTGGGGCTGGTCCTGAGCACTTACTGGGAGGCCTGTGCCAGCCTGACACATATGCATTCAAAGAGCTGACCCATTAAGTAGGGGTATTGAAGGGCAGTGCTGTGAGCATTCGGAAAGCCTTGGCCGACTCTGAGTAAGTACAGCGCACTGGGTAAAAATAACTAATCCTGAGCCGCAGCTGTGCAGCTGCCACCAAGAGCTCCATTGTTCTGCATAGTCAGTCAGGATACAAAAGCCAATCACTGCAGTGGCTGCTCTGTCTTTGCAGGGATAAACCAATCCTGGGGCGGCCCCAACACTCCCCTGAGGCCCAGAGTGGAAAGGCATTGGTCTGTAGAGCCATTGGTCTGTTTCAGAGTTCAGGAGCCAGTAGCCTCTGGGCTCAGGCTTGCCCCTGTGGCAACAGTTGCCACCGTCTTACTGCCTGACCTGTCTCCCTGTTCAGGTGGCCCGTGGACACGTCTCTTCACACCGATCTGGGGCTTCAGACTGGTCTGGAAGCTGTCCTGGGTAGAGGGAGACCTCCTTTCACCTAAGGGGGCTCACCATCTGGGGACAGCATCAGCAGGGTGATTCTGAAGAGTCTGTGCTCCCTGAAAAGCCACCTGCGAGTCTTCACAGCTGCCTGCCTTGGGCAGAGGGTGTGGGGTTGGGGTGGGGCAGGCTGTGTGCCGCTGTCAGGCTTCAGGGGATCTGAGCGTAGTGGCGTGGGTTTGAGTGGTCCCAGATTTCCAGCCTCTGAGGTAAGTAAGGTGGTGCGGTCCTGGGAGCTGGTTGGCTTTGACTGTGGGTGCCAATTTTTCCCTCTCCCAGGGCGTCTTGTAACTGGTGGCTGCTAAGTTCTACATCTTGGGGTTGACCCAGATACAAGCTTCTGTACGGATATCTGGGGTTTCACAGGCACACCGTGTGCCTCTGAGCTAAGCCCTTGTACCCCAAATTCCTCCTCCTATTAACTGTACCCCTTGGACATATAGGAGCTTTCCTAGCCTCCATCTACCTCAGCCTTAGGGCCCTACAGCTTTAAGATGTGTCAGACTGATGCTGGCCCCAGGAAATGTTCCCTGCCCCTCTTCCAGGCTTGCCTGCCCCACATGCACAGAGCTCTTGCCGGCCACAGGTCACATGACCACACTCCTCTGCCAGCCACATCTAGCCTCCACTCTCTTGTTGGATGTTCTTTGTACAGAGGACAACAGCATCTCTGACCCACCCTAGGCTGGGCACAGCCACGCCCTTCCTGTGTTGTCCTGGTTGCCAACGTCTTCTGTGGGTCTGGTTTCACATGCCTACTATCCCATCATGAATATCAGCACACAGGATCTCAAGCAGGGCTGGGGACTCAGAGCCGGCTGAATTCATGCATCTGCAATTACCAAGCCCATACCCTCCAGCAGGGCTGGGACTGGTCTACACACGCTTCACTCTACAGTCTCTATGAAGAGAAGCTTGACAGTTATCATGACCACCCATGCCAGGCCACCAGAGCCCCCTTGTGTGAGCTTCCAGAGCCACAGAGCCTGTGGAGACATGAGGGTCTTGCTCCTCAGGCCTGGGGTACCAATAGACTCACCTGAATCAGGTCCTCTGAGGAGGCTCAAAGAGCCTGTGTACCTCTTGGGGCTCTGTGGTCACACAGTGTGTGAGCCAGCCAGGCTGTTTCAACTGTCTTAAAACTTCCTCAGGTGAGTCAATAGCATGACTGAAATAACTACACTGATGACATCCAGTCGATATTCTGAACGACTGACTAAAGGCCACGAGGCCCAACCACGCAGGACACTTGTCATTCCCAAGTTCCTCTCTGAGGGCTCCTGAGCCCCATGGTCTAGAGGGAGAAATAAGAAACTCATCTGACATTAACTGTTCAGCTTCTCCCACCACAGAGGGGACAGCCTAGCGTCTCCACATGCCCCATGGCATGGTCCCACGCTGCCTTCCACTCTGGGTAGTGCCAACGTCTCAGTGGGGGGTGCAAGCAGGACGCTTTTAGGGAGACTTGCTTGGTGTCCTTAGATCAAGAGTGTTAGTGGGTCTAAACTCAGCTTGGCTGGTTGGGCCAAAGCCATGCCCTGCTATGTTTCAGCTCCTGACTAGTTAGAAGCTAGCGTGTCGCCAAGGTTCTGCCCAGCAGCTCAGCACCTGCCTGTCGCCAGGGACCAACACTTGAGGCCACTTGGGGCCTTCAGTCTAACCTCTTCAGCAGACATGAAGAGGGGATTTATCTAACAGCCCCAGATGGGGTTTTGGAAACGCTCCCCAAAGTTCTCATGGTCATCTCCGGTGTTTTCAGTGGGGGCAGGGCAGATGCTTTTCCTAAGATTTATGGGCCAGCATTAGCAGATTAGAGCAGAGACTTAAGTTCTTTTCTGGTGAGCCACACCTGGCCCTGTCACACCAAGGTCCCACATCAAGAGGCATCTCTGCTGTGAGTGAGGAAACCGGGATTTTCCAGCCCACTCCAGTGAGCCAGAACTATGTTTAACAATTGTAATAATAATAATAATAATAATAATAATAATAATAAATTCCTCGTTTCTGTGGATCTTTGCTTATCATCCCCGAGGCCAGCTACTGTCTGTGAGAGAGCTTCTGTCCTCTTCCAGAATGCCTCCCTCTGATCTCTAGCCCCAGCCTTTCATGGTCTCCCAACTCCTGGGAGGTTCTAGATGGAGTAAGCCCGGGGAAATGGCGTTCTAGCACAGCTCACCTTGAGACCTTTGCTTAAGCTCATCTGCCTGAGGCACTCTGTCCTCAGAACAGCGGGTGCCAGGCCCTGGGGACACAGACTCATGGTTCTCTCTCCAGCGCAATCTCAAACTCCTCACCCAGGGCTGCTACCCAGCACATCATGGGGGTAGCTCTTAGTCCACAGCTGCTACACAGCCCACCACGGGTGTGTGTGTGTGGGGTGGGGGTAGCCTGTTACCATGTGACCACTTAAGAGTCCCCAGTACAATTTCAAGAGTCATTCTGCTCCTACCCACTGCTCTCTACGGCAATAAAGGTTTTATGTGAGTAGGAAGCTTGTCTGTTTTATTTTTCCCACTTCACTCCAGTTGCCTACTGAGTTCTCAGCATGAGAGCTGGGCCTTTTGGTGGGGTAGCGACTGTGCCCCGCCCCCTCCATGAATACCTGTAAGGCAACTGTAAGCAGCATGTAGACCTGCCCCTCCTACTGCTCTGCCCTCCTGGTTGCAGCCCCAGCCTTCCACATCTGCTTCTCTTTCCTCTGGCATGTTGCTGCTCTCCCTCCACATTCCTTCCAGGGAGCCTTTCCTAGCTGTGAGTCTATGCCGCAGCCCTATGGAAGCCGCTCTGTGCTCTGTGTGTATTCTGATGCCCAAGCCTTCTCATTTGGTCTCCTCCCACCCTACCTCGGTTTTTCTGAGCTGCTGGTGACTCTGGCCTAACCTATGCCAGAATACTCCAGAGTCTTTGTTTGCCACGACACCTCACACTGGAGCACCAGGATGGCTTGTGGGACCTCATGCTGCAGGTGTGGGGCACTCTTTGCCCAGCAGCAGTGTGTAGACATGACTAAGCCCATTTTCCATGTCCCTCAGGTACTTGGATGAGCTATAGAGCCTGGCCTAGGATGGAACAGAATCTTCCAATCCACGGCCAACACAAACAGGGGGCCCATAAACCTTCCTAATTTAGGCACCGGCGGCAGGCAGGCAAGGTCATTTAGGACCGGAGACTGGACAATCATCTCAGGACACACCCGCTGCTCAGCACTTACGAATGCCTACAGAGAACAGCAGACCTCAAGCGCTGCCTACTTCAGTTGGAGCGCATGCAGCCTTGTGCCACTCCAGCTCCGGTCACGGGGTATGGCAGCATTGCTGGGTACCTGCTCTGCTCTGAGCATCCTCTGGCAGAGAGCACGCCTCTGCCTCAGTTTCCTTGTAGGAGAAGTGGAGTTCTCAAACAAACTCCAGTGAGCAAACCAGCAAACGGCCTCTCCCTCTCCCCCAACCACGGCTCCTGCCCTGAGCTCCCACCCTGACTTCCCCCTGAACAGTAAGTGTAAGCGGAAATGAACCCCTTTGTCCGCACATTTGTCTTTGGTGATGCTGTTTATGACAGCAACAGAGGAGCAAACTAAGACAGTATTATACCCATATTCCTTACGCCGAAACTGAGGCCCGAGGGCCACTGCTTCAGCTCATGGTGGATAATCACTAAGTATGCTGACTGACCACCATGTTTTGTTTTTAATGGCTGTCCCTTCTGGGAGCCTTTCCTCAAAAGCCATGAATATTAGGGAACCAGGCCTCCCTGGCTCGGGGGCCAGTGGCCTTTGCCTGCCATCCTTCAGTCCCCACCTCCTTAGCTCATAGACAGATTGCTGGCTGCTTCATCAGCTTCTAATCATAGATCCTCATGGTCACCCTGGTGTGACAAGACAAGGTGGCCCTGAGGACAGGGACCCTCAGAGGCTACCATCATCACTGGGTCAGGAACCCATTTGTATCTCATCCAGCCACGCAGTCTTGACAGGCTCGGTGTCCAAGTGGGGCACTGATATGAGGACCTTAGACAGCGTGCCCAGCCTGGTCACTTCCACAGAGCAGCAACCATCTGTCTCAGGGCTAGCTGCTCAGCCAGTGACCTGCCCAAGGGCTCCATGCATGCACTTGCCAAGTTAGTGTTATGAAGAGAGACACACTCTAGATTCCTTTTTTACTTTTATAAGTAAGATTGCGTCTTGTTTCCCCGGTTTTCCTGGGATGGAAATCACCCAGGTCCTCACATATACGAGGCACTTGCCCTACCACTGGGCTACAATCATCCACGGAGTCTGGTTTTAAATAACGGAGCCTTTTAAGCTAGGCTCTGAGTATGTTCCTAGTAGGGCTGATGTTAGGCTATGAGTGATGAAAATACATTTCTAAGAGAAAAAAGTATTTTCCAAACAGTGCAGAAGACCCAACTAGGGATGTGGTGAGAGCACCTGTGAGGCCTAAGGTGTCACTGTCTCAGAGGAGCCATGTGTTAATGTTGCCTGTCACTTGTGAGCTCATTCTCATGGTGACTCCTGTCTGGGGGAGCTATGTAGCAGATGCTTGCTAATGCCTCCCTGTTATTTGTGAAGCTAGACAGCCATGGGTGGAGTCTCGAATCTGAATGTCAGTGTGATCGAACACACTTGTCTCAAGACTCAAGCCTTGGCCGTGGTACCCCTGGGATTGCAGCTGGATCCAACACGTGTGACAGAGAGATGTTTGGTCACTTGGGCTGTGAGTGATCTACAACAGCCATCACCTGGGCTGACCCAGGCCTACTAAGAGTTGGGCACTCTTCAATGCCTCAAGATCCAAGAGGGAATAAAGGGATCTTGGAATCTCACTCTGGTGATGGCTGCGGCCTCGCGCTGCTGTTCAGTACCTGTGGAGGGGAAGGACTGAGAGCAGATGTGGGGGTGGGGAGGTGTCTGATCTGTGCGGGGATGTGGCATAGAAAAGCAGATGAAAGGGGGGCCATGGTGAGGCAGCTGGCCAGTTGTCTAATATAAAATAACAGTGTTTCAGAGTAGGGTGCTAGGACACAGACTGTACAACTCTAACCCTGTCAACCCTCTCTGACTTACAGCAGTGAGAGAAGAGAGTGCTTGTTCAAAAAATTCATGGCAAAAATTATGGCAACCCCCCCCCCCAAACCATAAGGACCTAAGGTTTGTGGTTTGTTGGTAAACGATTCAGAAAAAAAGTTACGTGTGTGTCTCTATCTCTGTGTTTCTGTAACTGTGTCCCTGTGTCTCTGGCTATGTGTGCATGCGTGCATATGCATGGAGGAAGAGGGACAGAGAAAATGACACACCATTGTGGCTCAGCATCAGCAGTTGTAAAACTGCGCAGAAAGAAGACTGGAGCTGTCTACTGTTTCGACTGTTAATTTGTTTTCTTTCTTTTTCTTTTTTTCTTTTTAGACAGACACCACTTTGTAGCCAAAAGCTAACTAGCTTGGGACTCACAGTGCAGCTCAGGCTGGCCTCTCATTTGTGGTGATAACTCCTGGCTTAGCCTCCCAAGTCTGGAAATTATAGGTGCGAGCCACCACACTTGGCTTTTTAAAATATGTTCCAAGTTATCTGAGGCCAAGCATGACGGTGCACACTGGTGATCCTCATGATCAGGAGGTGCGGGGAGGGAGAGTGCAAATTTATAGGTCAGTTTGAGTTTTGAGAACTTATCTCAAAAAGGAGAAAAGAGAGAAAGAAGAAAGGAAGGGGGATAGAGGAAGGAAGAAGGGAGGGAGGGAAGGAGGGAAAGAGGAGAGAAGGGAGGAAGGAAAGATGGAAAGGGAGGGAGGAGAGAGTTAGGAGTGGAGGAAGGAGGGAGGATGGGAAGAAGGGAGGGAGGTAGGAGGGAAGGACTGACTTTTCATCAAATTAGGAAAGGAGAGAAAAGAAGAAACAGCACCATGAAGCTGTGGTGCGAGGAGTGGAATGCAAGGACGCTGACATAGATGGGGCCATTCAGGGGGTGTCAGAGCTTCCCGGGATTTGAGGGTGAGCACTGGGGGTGACTGTGGAGGGAGACGTTCTCCAAGTTGGCATCACCCAGGCTAGTAGTCATACACTCGAGGAAGAGGGGTAGTGGCCCTGAGCGATGGCCCTCCGCAGGAACCACGGGAGGGCAAGTAGATCACAACGATGCTCTCCAAAGCGTCCTGTAAGGGCTTATGGTCTTGGGGCCACCTGCCCTGGCACTAAGACAATAGTAAGTCTGTGGTGAGCTTAGCAAGGGACTGAGCAGGTCAGTGCTGGGCTCTGGACAGCACTGGTGTCTTATTCATGTGTGGGCACCTTGGGAGCAGGCCCTCACCCTCACCCTCATGCGGATTCTTTAGATACAACATCCCGAGTGCGCTCTCAGTGTATTTCTATCTAATAGGGAGAAGTAAATCAAGCCAGTGGCAGTTTTATCACCAGAGCAATGCCAGCCCAGCGTCCTAAAAGACACTTCCAACTTAGCAGAAATTTTAGGTTTTTTTGTTTGTTTGGTTTGGTTTGGTTTGGTTTTGGTTTCTTTCTCTGTCTCTTTCTTTCTCTGTCTCTCTCTCTCTCTGTCTCTCTCTCTCTCTTTCTGTCTCTCTCTCTCTTTCTCTCTTTCTTTCTTTCTTTCTTTCTTTCTTTCTTTCTTTCTTTCTTTGGTTTTTAGAGACAGGGTTTCTCTGTGTAGCTCTGGCTGTCCTGGAACTCACTCTGTAGACCAGGCTGGCCTCAAACTCAGAAATCCACCTGCCTCTGTCTCCCGAGTGCTGGGATTAAAGGTGTGTGCCACCACCGCCTGGCTCTGTCTCTTTCTTGAATTTAGGTAAATTTATCAAAATTAGCAGAATTCCAAAATTTTGTGTCTCCTGACCAGTCTTGCCCACATAACGCGTGCTCCTCTTCCAGGAACATGACTCTCTGTTGGGAACCGAGGCGTAAGCTCACAGACACTCTGGAGAACACACTGAAGTGCAGATCTTCCCGAGTTCACCTTCTCCAGAAACCAAGACTTCTCAGCCTATGCCCAGATTCTACCTACATGCCTGTGCCTCTAGACCAACAGCAGATGTCCACCTGTTGCCTTAGGCAGAGAATGGGTACACAAGGTCGCATCTACAACTCACACTTGGAAGTCACCCCAGTTTGTCACCTAGGAATAAGAAACACTGATCCCTTCAAAATCTAAGGCACAGATGTAACTGACCTTGTGTTGAAGCAGGGCACATGACATTGCTTTAGTCTCAGGTATTGGACTCATAAGGTGTTACACTCATAAGAGGTAGCTAGTTCCTCGCTCACTGATTCAACTAGGGAGCAAAAAATGTTGTCTACACCACAATATCAGAACTAGGAGAGCAAAGCAATTGTCCCAGAATGAAGTACGGCTTATCATGCTATTGGCAGAGACTGATTTGTTCGCACACATGATGTGGAGGTCAGCTGGGTGTGCTGGCACAAGCCTGTAGCCAGTGCTGGGGAGGCCGAACACATCAAAAGGATCATGAGCCTGAGGCCATCCCAGGCTACACCACGAAATCCTATCCCAACAGAACAAAATAAAACCAACAATTTACCTGGGCATGGTGTCACACGCCTTTAATCCCAGTACCAGGGAGGCAGAGGCAGACAAATCTCTGTGAGTAGCAGGCCAGGCTGGCTTAGATAGTGAATTCTAGGCTAGGGCTATGTAGAGACCTTTCAAATAAAAAAAAAATAAGTAAACCACACACACACACACACACACACACACACACACACACCTGCCCAGTGACAAGCACCATAGACCCGTCCACCATATGACTCTACTCTTGTCCACAAAATGGAAGCCAGGTACTCTCACAAAACAACAGCTATGTTCCAAGACGTGTTTGCTTCTCCATAAATACAGGACAGTTCCCTAGGCTACCTGGGACAGGGCGACTTCAGGAAGTCCCAACACATCTTTAAGCCTGTGTTGGCGCCCCTTGGTAATAAAGTCCACAGGCATTTGTCCAGATGTCTACTTAATACCACAAGGGGACAGAGAGGCATCCCCAAATCCCATTCCTCAGAAGCAGGCGAGGCCCGGGGAGAGTTCGCATCCTATAGGCTGTACAGATTCCAACAAATGAATGCCTTCTGCCCTAGTCCCTGCCCACCAGAGTTTCAAAGGCACCCCACCAGCCTCTTACTGCAGACAGTGTTGGCTCTCCTCAGAGACAAGTCTTGTGAGAAGGACACAGGACCGACAGGACAACCCCAGCCGTACTGCCCAGGCACAGCCCCAGCCATCTGTCATCGATGGTGGTTGGCTTCACACTCGTCACTAACGGGGGGAAAACCCGTGTTGAAAGTCACGGTTGGAGGAGCGTGTGTCCACCTTCTCCACACTCCCAGCCAACCTGTCCTGGGGAAATAGCATGGAACGAACGGGACACTGTGGCTACAGACTTCCTCTGACGTGGATCTAACCTACCAAAGTAAGGTGCCCTGTGTGACACGGAAGACCACCTGCTGCTGCCTGGATTTCTCAATGTTCATAAAGATTCCAGTAAGAGAGTTAGTGACCAAAATATGATAAAGAGGTTAAATGACTGCCCTGGGTACATCTTGAAGCCACCAACCATCTCGACCATGAGACGTGAATGAATCTGACTGCAGCAGAGAGATGCTCCATCCCACAGCGTGCCCCCAGGGTCTCAGGTAGATACAGCTAGGCAATGGAAAGACTGAAGAAGGTTCTCCTATGGAGAGTCACAGCTGTTAGTGTTGTTCAGGTAAGTGACTGAGCATTGCTGGACTTGGGACAGAATGAAATACACCTGTTGTCCAGGAAATAGCTTGTCACCAACCATCGGGAGGTTTGCGTGCGGCAAGCTCAAGAGATGGGGGGCAGGGCAGCAGAGCACCAAGCTTCTGAGAAGGTGAGGAAAAATATTCTCTTAGGACAACATATTTTATATAGCAAAGAGGGTTTGATATTGGAGGGGAAAGTTACAGTTGGATTGCGACCCATGAGGTGTGTGTTCCTCGGGTGGTAACTTAGAGGAAGCTCTAAGCCTGAGTGAGGGCGCTCCGCACTGCCCTCTGGGAGGGGAAATGTCAGAAACACTTTACTTTTCTTCTGTGGACAGGCGGTGCAGGGCTGCGCCCAGATCTTCTAGTCTGCCTTTGTGTTCCAGCTCCTGGTACAAGCCCCGTGGAACAGTGGCCAGGCCGTGCAGCAACCCGAACAGGCAGCCGGCGATCGTCCCTGTCGCTCCACTCTCTCCTGAAACAACAAACACAGGTGCATCCTAGAGGGGCTCCCCACTGACTAAGCCTGCTCCCCCACATCTCTGAGACCACCCCGGAGAAGACAGGCAGAGTGGAGGCTGAGGTGGGTATACTGACATGACTTCAAGTCCTGCCTGGGCTAGAAAGTGAATATCAGGCCAGCCAAGGGTCCATGGCAGTCCCCTCTCTCAGAATGTACAGGACCCTGTGGGCAGCCAGTGACTGAGGCAGTCACAGTTGAAAGCACCAGGCTCTTCCCTGCTCTACAGGGGTCCCCCAATTCTCTTCCCCTATTCAGATAACATCTTGCTACCCCAAGTCAGCCCAGTGGCGTTAGATAGCAGGTAGTCGTGAGTATCGGAGAAGAGGGAATAGATACTCACGATATATACTCAGGGAAGATAGCCTGAGTCCTGTTTGTACAGCCTGAAAACCTGAAAAAGCCGGTTTCAGCTTTCATAATAAAGTTTCTCAACTGAGAGGTGGCCATCTTTGACCACCGTGAGATCCATCTTTGGACTTGGAGCAATGTCGTAAAGGAGCTATGTGTGAGGTAACCAAGAAAATGCATCTGCATGTGGTACGGTATCTCCTGATGGTCAGAACCCCTTCGTGGTCAGGCAGGCTCGATGCTGCAGTGAGGCTGTCCCTCTAGGTCAGAAACTCTGGTCCCAGGGACTTTCTCGCCTGTCGCACGTGTGCACTTGGCTTTATTACTCTGTCTTTCTCATCCATCCTTTTTAGCCTTTTCTAGTGCATTATGGGAAGAAATATCCTAAAGGGGAGGCCTATCCCATCATGACTGGGAGGAGAAAAGAGTCACCTTATTCCTTGTGATGGTTTGTGTATGCTTGGCCCATGGAGTGGCACTATTAGAAGGTGTACTGGCTAGTTTTGTGTCAACTTGACACAGCTGGAGTTATCACAGAGAAAGGAGCTTCAGTTGAGGAAATACCTCCATGAGATCCAACTGTAAGGCATTTTCTCAATTAGTGATCAAGGGGGAAAGGCCCCTTGTGGGTGGGACCATCTCTGGGCTGGTAGTCTTGGTTCTATAAGAGAGCAGGCTGAGCAAGCCAGGGGAGGCAAGCCAGTAAGGAACATCCCTCCATGGCTTCTGCATCAGCTCCTGCTTCCTGACCTGTTTGAGTTCCGGTCCTGACTTCCTTGGTGATAAACAGCAGTATGGAATTGTAAGCTGAATAAACCCTTCCCTCCCCAACTTGCTTCTTGGTCATGATGTTTGTGCAGGAATAGAAATCCTGACTAAGACAAATTGGTACCAGCATAGTGGGGTATTCCTGTGACAGCCTGGCCATGTTTTGGGGAGGACTGTGGAAGGACTTTGGAACTTTGGGCCAGAAGATCCATTCGGTGTTAAGAGCTCTGTCGAATGCTGTGTAGGAGCTTGGAAGATAATGTTGAGAACAGTGCAGAGGATGGACGCCTGGGTTGTGAAATTTCAGAGGGAAGATTAAAGACTTTTCAGGGCCATTGCTGTTTTGATTGTGAAGATTCTGTAGTTCTGGTTAGCTGGGGCTGAAGAATCAGCTGTGATTAACAAGATACCAGAACTACTAAAGCAAAAACTTTGCATTACTGGGACTATTGATGCTGGTTAGCTGGAGCTAAGAAATTAGCGGTGATTAAGAAGAGACCAGCATCATTGAGGTGACATCTTCTGGGAAGTGTTTTCTGAAAGCACAAAGAGGCTGTGTTCCAGAGATAGCCAAGATTGTACTCCTGCTGCAGTGGGACTTGGTAATGTGTAAGGGTCACCCAGGTGGTACTGGTTTTGAAGGCATGAAGGGGTCATGCAGAGCAGCTGAGGCTTGGCACTGTGAGAGGCCATGGAAGGCCAATGGTGAAGGTTGCAATTGACGGCCCAGGACTAAAGGGGTCATGCAGTGTTTTGGAGATGCCAGTACCATGAGATGACCACCAAGAGCAGCAGCAGCAGTGGAGTACAGGCATCTGGAGCCTAGAGGATGACGTGTGTGCTACAAAGGGCCTGGCTGGAGAAGTGACCCAAGCCCTTGGAGGAGCCCAGAAGATCGTGAGTTGGATCCCAGACATTGGACGGTTAGAGATTGACTTTTGCTTTTGAGTGTGACTGTGCCCTGATATTTTTCCTCTTGAAGGAAGAAACTATTTTAGTGGAGCCCACAGTTAAGAGATTTTTAATTGTAAAAAGACTTTGGATTTTTAAAAGAGATGGATATTTTAAAGAGATTGAAATTTTAAGAATATGTAAAGACTGTGGGATGTTTAAAGTTATTTAGACCTTGGGGATGAATAAGAATGTAAGGGTTGAGGCTTACTAGTGATATGTTTGTGTGTCAAGTTGACAAGGGGTCAATTGTCCTGGCTAGTTTTGTGTCAACTTGACACAGCTGGAGTTATCACAGAGAAAAGAGCTTCAGTTGAGAAAATGCCTCCATGAGATCCAACTGTAAGGCATTTTCTCAATTAGTGATCAAGGGGGAAAGGCCCCTTGTGGGTGGGACCATCTCTGGGCTGGTAGTCTTGGTTCTATAAGAGAGCAGGCTGAGCAAGCCAGGGGAGGCAAGCCAGTAAGGAACATCCCTCCATGGCTTCTGCATCAGCTCCTGCTTCCTGACTCGTTTGAGTTCCAGTCCTGACTTCCTTTGGTGATGAACAGCAGTATGGAAGTGTAAGCTGAATAAACCCCTCCCTCCCTAACTTGCTTCTTGGTCATGATGTTTGTGCAGGAATAGAAATCCTGACTAAGACAGAAGGTGTGGTCTTGTTAGGTGTGTCACTGTGAGTGTGGGCTTTAAGACTCTCATCCTAGCTTCCTGGAAGCCAGTCTTCTTCTAGCAGCCTTCAGATGAAGATGTAGAACTCTAAGCTCCTCCTGCACCATGCCTGCCTGGATGCTGCCATGCTCCTGCCTTGATGATAATGGCCTGAACCTCTGAACATGTTAGCCAGCCCCAATTAAATGTTGTTCTTATAAGACTTGCGCTGGTCATGGTGTCTGTTCACAGCAGGACAAGACTAACTAAGACACTCCATAAATATGCTGCCCACCTCATAACAGTTCATAAAACCAAGGTTGGATGTGCAGAACGCACAGGCTGCCCTGTTTCCGACAGTTATGTGCTCCGCACCTTTCCTTCGCTGGCTTGCTTTACGGTCAGCTGCCAGCTACTCTTCTTTGTTTGTTTCTTTAATACTTATTTTTGTTTTACAGATATAAGTGCTTTGCCTGCATGGATGCACATGTGCCATATGTGTGTCTGTTGCCGATGGAGGCCGGAAGACGATACCAAAGCCCCTGGACATGGGCTCAGTGGCGTGTATGAGTTACTATGTGGATGCTGGAAACAGAACTCAGGTTACTTGTGAGAGCGGCAGGCACACTTAACAGCTGATCACCTCTCCAGCCCATAGTTTGTTTTGAGTCAGGGTCTTTTGCTGCCCAGGGTGGCCTTGGATTCCTGGATGTCTTGATTTGGTGTCCTTAATGCTGGGACTGTGGGCACATGCCATCATCACAGCTAATTTATGAGGTACAGGGGACTAAACCTAGGGCTCAGTGCTGTTAGGCAAGTACCCTACCAACTGAGATACAGTAACTCCCTACCCCTGCCCCTGTTTTAAAAAGATTTTAGCCCATTTGATTATTGTGTGTACGTGAGTGTGCACATGTGCCTGCCTCAGTGCCTGTATGGAGGAGTTGGTTCTTTCCTTCTGATGACCTGGAATTAAACTAGGTTATCAGGCTTGGCTACAATTGCCTTTACCTGCTGAGCCACGCCCACTTCATGTCTCACACACAGTTTTTCAGAGACAGAGGTTCAAGTAATCCAGGCTGCTTTCAAACTCATTAGGTAGCCAAGTATGACCTTGAACTTATGACCCTCATGCTTCCATCTCCCAAGTTCTTGGATTACAGGGATGCAACACCATGTCTCTTGCATGCATGTGTGTGTGTGCATGTGCATGCATGTGGTGGTGTGTATGTGTGTACATGCACACACATGTGCATGTGTGTGCGTGTGTGCATGAATGTAGCGGTGTGCATGAATGTGGCAGTGTGCATGTGTGTGTGAGTGCACATGTGCGTGTGCATGCATGTGCGCGGTGCCGGGGATCAAACTCAGTGTCCTGTTCATACTAAGCCACCCATTTGCCTGCTGAGGTCCTCTACAGCTTCGCAGCCTGCTTCTCAGAATCACTTGTCAGGGCCACCTGTTTCCTGCCTCTCAAGCAGTTTTTAAAACCATACTGAACCGCCAACCAAAGAGCGAGCATGGGCTGGACCAAGCCCTCCCCGAGCCCCGCACATCCATAGCAGATGTACAACTTGGTCTTCATATGGTTCCCCACAACAACTGGGCAGGGGCTTCCCCAGGACCTGTTGCCTGCCTGTGGATGCCATTCCCCTGACTGGGCCATCTTGTTTGGCCTCAGTGAGGGAGGATGCACCTAGTTCTGTAGTGAATTGATGTGCCAGGGCGGGGTGATACCCAATGGGAGCCTCCCCCTTCTCAGAGGGAGAAGGAAGGGTGGACTGGGAGGATGGGGGGGGTGCTGATATTGGGATATAAAGTGAATACATAAATTAATTGATGAGGAAACATTTTGAGGAACCATCCAAAGTGTTACACACTAAGACATGTTCATGGAAATGTACACAAGAAATGATCCAAAACAATTCCAATAGAAATATACCTGTGTATATTAATATTAAAGAGACAGTGTAAGGAAGATAACTGAGCACACTTATGCAGCACGCAAAGCTTCAAGAATTTGCCAGCTCTAAAAACAAAACAAACAAAAATCTGGGCAGTGGCATCTACGTCATGTGGCCCTTGTCTTGTTGGCTGGGAATCTTGGCACTGCCTGTGATTTCTCCCCACATGACTTCTGACCCCGAGCCACTTCTGAGCCCTGCTAACGTTCTAGACACACTCTCACGGCCTGGCACAGCCATGTTTGGGCACACACAGTGGGGAAAGCAACTGGATTGAATGAGGCTGGGGCCACAGGGCTGACGGAGGGGAGGGCAAGGCCGTGCTTCCTGGAGTAGATACACCTAGACACCTGGGTCCTGGTCCTGGGAGAGGCCTGAACACAGACACCCAGGAACGGCAGGAATGACAAAATGACATGTTAGCCAGGCCTGCCTTTCTGTCTCTATAACTAAAGGTGCTTCCTGGATAGCCCTGACACCAGTTGAATTCTCTGAGGAGAGTGGAAAGAATGTTGAAGGACCTGATATAGTTTGTGGGACAAAGCTCTGGCCCCACATAGAACTCCGCTGGCAGCCTCGGACTCTGGCCACACGCTCAACTGCACCAAGATGCACTTGTCCTGGTCAGAGGCAGCTACAAGGGCAGTGACCCATGGTCCATCCTGCCTCCCTTGTCCATACCAGGTACCCCGCCAGCCCTCCTCATCTCCTATCTTGCCTCAGAACATGGCTGCTTATGTTCTAGATCCTCTGTGATCACTCCATCCCTGTCTGCAAGGACGAGGGGACAACGCAAGTGTCTTTTTGCCTTTCTGTCTATATAAGATGCTCCTACCTATGTAGACTCTCTGAGGTGACTCCCCTGCCTATGTGGACTCTCTGAGGTGACTCCCCCTGCTCTGCCTCAGCTCCTTCTGCCCTCCTTACAGCCTGGCTCCTCCGGAAGTTCATGGCTGACTTCAGCGGCGTGGACACAGGTTGTCCTAGCTAAAGTACAGGTACCAGCAAACATCAGTGAGCCTAATGTTTGTGGATTTCTGCACAGTTCTTATCGTTTGTTCCCACACTTGGTAAGCCCATGGAGTGAGGGCCTCTGAGGGACAATAGGCCTCAGGAAGAGACACATTTCACCCAGACCCAGGAACCTGGCTATAAAATGCTGTGCTTTGTACAGGCCACAGAACTGCAGCAGGGAGGAACCTGTATAGTCTGGTCGAGAGAGACCTGTCAACTCTGGAGGGTGGCTGGAAAGAGAAGAGTCCCTGTGCCTGGTCACTGTCCTGACAGTAGTCACCTGTGAGACTTTGATGTGGGACACACCAAAGTAGGTTACTGTAACTGTATCTGTGGCCTACATGCCACAGTAGCGTGTACTGCAGTCAGAGACTGCAGAGTGTGTCCAGCAATGGAGATGAGCCTGGAATCTGGGACTGTAGCTGAACCCCACATCTGTGGACCCTAAATCCCTAGAAGTGCTTCAGTGTACAGAGATTAGCACCTTCTGGAAGTAGCCATACCAAAGGAGGGTGCCTTACCTCCGTGAAACATGGCTCGCTGGCACAGCTCGGTCCAGTTGCTCCCCGAAGCAAGAAGGGCATCGTAGGCTATCATGGGGGCATCATGACCGCGCCGCCCCCCTCGGCCTTCTGAGCTCCACTTCTTGTAGGTCTGAAGAGAACCACGGGTCACTGTGAGTCCAAGAAAAGAGTCCAGTCCATCCCTGTCTGTGGCTGCTGCCCACCCGACGTTCTCTTTCACTCTCTCGCTGTGTCTTGGAGTTCCCAGGGCTGGGCTGGACTCACCTTGTCTCTCTCCTCTGCGTCATAGTTGTCAGGAAAGGTGACTTTGTCTTCTGCATCTTCTCTGATTTTTCTTTCCTCCAAATAAAACTGCCATTTTGCTTCGAAGTAAAACCAGTGTTCTTGGTACTCTAGACGCAAGCACAAGGACAGGTGGGTTGCCGGTGGGCACGGGGATGGGGGGAGGTGAACAGTGCCCTCCCCCGGCTGCAGCTGTGGGGATGGCGTATCTGTGCCAAAAGTAGGCAGCTCCAATGGGGACGGCTGCTTCCAGAAGTAGCACAGGCAGTGGGGGAGTGGGGAGCGTGCAAAACAACACCGGGTTACTTAACAGGTCTCTGAAGCAGAAAGCGATTGATCGCAGGGTGATTGTGGGCCTATAATTTTAATTAATTAGGGGGTGCAGCTTAGGGTTAAGGGGCCTTGCCTAGCATGCATAAGTGACAGAAAAGAGAAAAAGCTCTCTGAAAACAGAGAAACCCAGAGATCCAAAACAAAACCAATAGGGACGTCTGTATTTTGATGAACTCAACCCTGGACGTGCACAGCGAGAGGAAGAGTTCCATTACTACTGAGAGCCTGAAACCCAAGCCCCAGGGGAGCTGAAGTGCTTCTGCCTGGTACATCTGATGAAGAGGGGACCAGCTGGGCAGTGGCCAGCAGCTGCTCATCTTACAGAGGACAGAGACCTCCAGAGACACAGCAGCAGGAAATGGGGCACCTGCCCTGGGAGGTTCCCAGTGTGTCCTCCTCTGGAGATGCCAAAGGGTGGGGAACGCCTTGGCCTTTAGGGGCTGGTAAGGACTGGGGGACATAGCTGAAGGTAAAGATTCGGAACCTGTTTTCTGTCTATGGCTGGACAGCAGAGGACAGAGGCTAGGACAGCCTCTTGGACGAGAACATTGGGACTCTGGACCTGTGGGCCTCACAAAGCTAAAACATTGCCTGCCTGAATACCACTAGAGGCAAAAGGCCTGTGCGGGCCAGCACTGGCCCCAGCTCTGCTCCCTTCTCAGGGAGGCGATAGCCTGAGGCGCTCAGGAGGGAGATTTCCAGACCCAGATCCAGGACCAGCAAAGCCTGTCTGATTCTTTCAGCTGCCTCTCACACCTAGAGAGGCTCCACTAGACACTCTCCATCACCAGACACTCTCCATCACTGACACTCTCTATCACCGGACACTCTCCATCACTGGACACTCTCCAAGGGTGTTTATGGAGCAGTTGTTGAGTGAGCTTAGGGTCTATTCAAAGTGCTGTGTTGAAGAAACTCCTAAGGCCCTGGATTAAGCAAACCTAAAATCACACAGACATAGCTGGACTGTTTCTCTGGGGTCACCTCTTAGAAACAGCTACGTCTCCAAATGGCCTGGCAGTGGACTCTGTTCTCAGCCTCATGCCCCCCCTACCCCTCATGAATGGCACACTTCAGAAATAGCCACCTGGACTCCTGGGTGTCTAGGGTGTCCCTTAGCAATGTGAACATTGCATTGTAAGGTTCTACTCTATCACAGCAACTACCTTCCAGTCTTGGGGGGGGGGGGCATCTGGTGAACCTGCTCGGGTGAGAGAAACAGCCCACCTACTATGGGTAGCACTGGAGGAATTTCGGGGGACATGCGAGACAGAAGAGCCAGGGAATGATGGATTAATCTAAGCAAAAAATAAAGGGTATAGCTGGGCGTGGTGGCGCACGCCTTTAATCCCAGCACTCGGGAGGCAGAGGCAGGTGGATTTCTGAGTTCAAGGCCAGCCTGGTCTACAGAGTGAGTTCTAGGACAGCCAGGACTATACAGAGAAACCCTGTCTCCAAAAATCAAAATAAATAAATAAATAAATAATAAAGGGTATAAATGTTCCTTGGAGGCAAAGTAAAGTGAAGGTCGGATAGTTCAGAGATGAGCTAGCTCGAATGCCTGGCGTCATCCTTTGGGCCCCATTTCCCCCAGGGCTGAGGCCAAGTGGGTGTCCTCTGTGTGTCCTGTGTCCTTATTCTGGAACCCTCTAGAACACGCCCCCCTTTCTGGTGGTGACTCTTGGGACTGCTCAGGAGCCACTCAGCTTCATGCTGTCTCGGAGAAGCTGTAATCCTGGCCCTGTGCTCCCAGCCTCCCCTCTCCCTGGACACCCTGGTGGCTTATTTTAGAAAGTTTGTTCCTACTTAGGTGCACGGGCAGACACATAAAGCCATCTACATTACCCACTCACACATCCCTCGTAGCGTGTAGAGCAGCTCTGGGGTGACAGCGTGTTCCGTGTATACTCAGTGGTCTGAAGAGTGAGCACTGAGTTGCCTGGTCCTGCCTTCGGGCCCCTGTGTCTATGTCTCCTGTCCAGCAGCACTCCTGAGCCAAGCAGATGAGGGTGGGGCATACTTTGCTCCTTGTGCGTCAGACCCTGGAAGCCACAGTGCTCCCGGGATGTCTGATGAAACAGGATGGCTATATCCAAAAGGTTGACAGGCCCTGGGTTAATGAGGACAGATAGAGACCTCCAGATCACGCACCTTTCGTGGTCTCTGGGGACTCATGGCACGGGGACCCATCTAGATACAGATGGAAGTGTGTGCCATGGGATACATCTCTTCAGTCAAGTCCAGGTTAGGGTGGGGTTGTGTGAAATGTAGGCGGATTAATTCCTCTTCTGCACCAGACACTTGGTGTCTGCTTGCAGGGGCAGAGGGTGTCCGTCTCTGAGACCTCAGGGTACTGGGGAAGAAGCCACTCTCTCATAAGGCTGTGGTTCTCCTTGAGGTCCTGATGCTACTTGGAGCAGTGTCTGCCCTCTGCCAGGTGAGGAACTGACCAAGGAACTGACCAAGGCTTCTCTAGGCATTGCCTTTGGGGCAGTACAGCTATCCCTGCCGGGCGGCTGGTGTGGGACTTGAGTTTGAGTGTGAGCGCATATGCTCTGGGTGAGCGGAAGGCGCTGGGGTAGGAGGAAGTCCGGCTCACCTGCCATGTGCCGGATGGTCTTCCTACAGTACTCCTCAGCCAGAGGAAGCACCTTCAGCATCTCTCTTCCCCACTGCACGAGTGGCTTTCCCTGTAGTGCGTAAGAGGCAAACAGTGCTGTGCACAGGGACCCAAGGAAACCTGGAGGGGAGCAGGAAGAGAGAGATTCAGGTCAGCTCACCCAGGCCAGTGGCTTTCTGAGTACAAACACCTCTCGAGTACAAAGCCACCTCTAGAGCTGTGGGTTCTGCCTCTCCCTCTGTATGATAGGCAAGGCACCTTTTCAGGGCTGCTACAGAGCCCAGAGACTAAGCGGAGAGGCACATAGCACAGGCCAGGCTGTGGAGAAGGGCATCAGCCCACAGAACTGACTGGGACCCCTCATTAGCCTGGAGCCCACTTTCCCTTCAAGATATACACCCTTATTTCTTTTGTTCTGGTGTGAGTGATACAGGAACCATGGGAATTTCCCCCTCGCATGGCTTCCCCAACATAATCACACTTGATCCCACTTCAAGCGGATCATTGCCCGCATCAGTCTTGCCCCCATTCAGTGCCCGTTCAGTGCTTTACCTGTAGGATGGTTGTGGGTCATCCTACCGCACTCAATACTGACTTCGATGAGCGTCTCCAGCCGTTCTGGCTTCCAGTACCGCATTCCGATGCACATCGCTTTGGTGGCAGCTCCGAATCCTGAACCTACATGGGTGATAGACACCAGAGTTCAGGTTTGCACCCATGACCTGTGGGAGTCCCACATTTCTGAAGTGTGAGGTCTAAGGAACACTGGAGAATCAGTAAATGAGACAAGTGAGCAGTAAAGGCCACGGGAACCCTGGGCAAGAGAAAGGAGATCTGGGGTCAGGTCGCAAGAAAGCAGTTATTTAGCCCCCTGAAAACAGACGTTCTCTTAGCCCAGGGAAGTCTCATGATGTGCTTTGACTCAGGGCACAACTGAAGCAGCGTTGAATCAGACAGAGTCCCTTCTGCCCTCTTCCTCAGGCACTTCACGTATTTGCTGCACTTCCATACATCAAAGCATTTATAGTCTTTATTTCTGCTGTGAAGGCTCTCTACTGTCCTTCGAGAAGTCTCCCGTGTGTACACCCTATGAACTCTCTCCACATGCACGGCCTTTCCATAGATACAGCTGTGGGGAGTGGTTAGAATCTTGCATTCTTTTTTTAAAAAGATTAATTTATTTATTTTAGGTATATGAGAACCCTGAGACTGTACAGATGGTTGTGAGCCATCGTGTGGTTTCTGGGGATTGAACTCAGGACCTCTGCTTGCTCTGACCCCGCTCGCTCCGGTCTAAAGATTTATTTATTATCATATGTAAGTACACTGTAGCTGTCTTCAGACACCCCAGAAGAGGGCATTGGATCTCATTACAGATGGTTGTGAGCCACCATGTGGTTGCTGGGATTGGAACTCAGGACCTTTGGAACTGCAGCCTGTGCTCTTAACCGCTGAGCCATCTCTCCAGTCCTGGAATCCTGCTTTTTTCCTACCAATCTATAACCAAGAATATCCACATCTCAACACACAGATCTACTTCATGGTTTTAAACATCTGCATGACACTCCATTGCATCGAAATACAATTAACTTTCCCATTCTCTTACTGAGGGACCCCGGGTGCTTGCAGGCTTTTGCTAGTACAGCTGATGGCACAAGGGTCACCCTCACACATTTCTGCTCCCCTGCTTTACTATGCCACTTTAATGGGTCTTTAAGATTTTAGAAGTGGAATGCCAGCTCAAAATGCATTTTCATTAAATAGTTCTGACGGATAATACTGGGTTTTCTTCTCGAGAGTTTGTACCACATTTGCCCTGCCTGGAAGGAAGCTCTGCGTGCCTCCTCATGTACCACAGTGATGACCCTGAGGTTTTCCTGGTTGGTAGCTGTGATGGTCAGTTTTGTCAACATGACACAATCAGGAAAACATTGAAAGAGTCTCAACGAGGGACTGTCTACACTGGGTTGGTCTATGGGCATATCAGGTGGGATTGTCTTAATTAAATTAA
>NC_000074.6:19903128-19925628 GCF_000001635.26 Mus musculus
GAATTCATGCTGAGATGAACTTACTGGGAACTTTTCTATGATGCTTTGTACAAAGATGAAGGTCGTGAGAGAACACCTGCCTTATGTGGACACAGCCATGCACATTATCCCTAGCACAGTAAATGAACATTTGAGTAGTTATAAATAAATAAGGCAATTCCAGTTATTTTCTTACATCAGAAGAAAATTTGCTTCATAGTATGTGGTGCTTAAAGGAGATGGGGCTCTTATTTAGCATTTGGGAATGTCCTTTCCATTTGCAGGACTTCGCTGCATTATGCATGTGCCCACAACCATCCAGACGTGGTGACACTATTATTAGAAAATAATTCCAGCATTAACATCCGGGATGATGAAGGCTGCACACCCTTGATTAAGGTAGCTATTGGCCATCTGTTTTGACATGAAATGGATAGAGGTTGTCCTTGTTTGGTTTCTCTTGCTGTGATAAAACACTGACCAAAAACAACTCAGGAAAGGAAGTGGTTATTTGGCTTACATTTACACATCACAGATCATTCTCAAGGGGAACCAGGGCAGGAGCTCAAATCAGGAACTGGAGGGAAGAACTGAACTGGAGTTCACAGGAGAATGCAGCTTTTCCATGGCTTCTACCAAGCCTTGCTCAGGTGTTTACTTTTTGTTGTTGTTGTTGTTTTTGTTTTTTAACAAAATTGAGGACTTTGTCCCAGGCATGCCCCAACTCCTAAAACCTAGACTTTCCTACTTCTATCTCAATTTAAAATTAAAAAAAAAAAAAAAAGTCCACATAGTTAACCAGAGGCCAGTCTGATAGAGGCATTTCCTCAAGTGAGAATCTTTGTAGGTGTGTTAAGCCTGTGTTACACTGGCAAAAAGAAAAACAAACAAACAAACAAACAAAACCAACCTACAAACAAAAAACCTAACCAAACAACTAATCTCTGCACTGCAACAACGAACCAGCACAGAGCCTGAATTCTTAGAATATCTAGGTGTGTTGGCAGAATCCTTAAACTCTACCACTGGGAAAGAGATGTGGTGGGGAGATTATAAAGTTAGGCAAGCAAGCCTGGGGGTTCTTGAAAGACCTTGTGTCTAAAGAGAGTGATAATATGCAGAAGTGGAACTCTATGTTTTATTTTAGGGAAACTATTCAGTGCAATGGTAGAAAACATCTCTCTTGACTTCCTTGAATTTAAGATGTATTTCTTTGTACAATTTTACAGGCCACCCAACGAGACAATGTGGATTGTGCTTCCGTATTGCTCACCCACAATGCGGATCCAAATCTGATAGATTCCAGTGGGAACACAGCCTTCCACCATGCTATATCCAGGGGTAACATAAGGATTGTAAAAATGCTCCTTGAGCACAACGTAGACATTGAAGCCAAAACAGAGGTAAAGATCACTCAACTTCATTCCCAGGGCACCTCTAGCAGTGACACGCACATCTATTTTCTACACACAGAAGCTCATGCATTTTCACTGTATCTGTTCAGTGGAACCCTTTTATTTTCACCAAATATGTTTTTTCATATTTTTGGTAGTTCATTCAAAAAAATAGTGTATTTTGTCTCAGAATTGGCCTTGATTTTAAAATTCAAAAATAAAGGATTTAGGACCACACAAACATCACATACGCACAGACAATAAAATTAATTCATTTCAAGTTAAGTGATTGTAGAATAAATAGAAATGTGTTGATGCAAAGAAGGTACTGATATGTGTTTGGCTTAGGATAAGGGTAGACTGGAAAACGAGAGAGGTAACAGGCAAATGAAGAAATTTGGTCACTGGAGAAAATATGCCAAAAAAGTTATTTAAGGTTTAAAAAGTTTTGATGTACATGGGAGAGGCTGTCAAGCTTCTGAGATAAATTCTTAGTTTAGAAAAGAAATATATTTGAAATACAGGTTGAGAAACTCTGCCCCAGACCCCTCCTGAGCACACTCCTTCAACAGGGGCATAGCACAGTGTACTCTGTATTCTGGGCTGTGGCAATGGAGGCCCCACTCCACGGAGCTAAGAAGATTGCAATCCTTGAGTGTTTGGGGAGAGTTCTGGAAGGGAGCCCTGTTATAGGCAGTGTTGGACAGGGAAAAGGTGTGTCAAAGGGAAAAGACAGCTGTGTGTGGGAAAGTGCAGCAGGTGTTGTAGGATGAATGATCCCTTGTGACTCTTTTCTTGTCTACTTATCTTCACAAAATCGTTGATGAGCAGATTGTTGAGAAACAAGTAGTTTTGTAAAATGCATTATTTTTTTCCTTTATAGTATGGCTTGACACCATTGCAACTTGCAACATTTGAACAGAAACCTGAAATGGTAGAATTTTTAGCAGCAAAGTGTGCAAAAAGGTACAGTTTCTTCCTTTCTTCAATCTTAGTGCTGCTCTTGAGGGTGACAATTGCTTAAGTCAGGAGTATTAAAATGATAGAGAGATTGCAAGAAACTCAGAGGCACATAGTTAGGAAGCTTAGCACACATGAAGTGGGAGCTGGAAAAGAGACAGTTTCACCACAACAAAGAACAGCATGCACTAGGGATCACTGCCTAGTTCAGGAGTTCACCTCATGAGCCATCCACCAAGCCAAAGGATAACAAAGATCGGTTGCTGCTCCACAGCCATTGTATTTTTACTTTTGAAAGTGTTTGTCACTGAATTAAGAGCCATAGGTGTCTATGGCAAGTGTTCTACCATGATAAACACCCACAGTCCCTAAGTCTGAAAACTTATAACCTGTGACCTCAAAGATGACAGCATAAGCCATTTCTTTAGAATTATACCATACGTAATCACAGGTACCAAGCAGTGTTTCCAAATGATGTTTGAGTCTTGAAATGTCCAAGTCAGCAGAAAACTACCTTTCACTGGGAGATGTTCTTAAACTGTCCTAGCACAGGTACCCAGCAACTTTGGTGATTCGGCAGTTCAAGACATTTTTCTTCCCCATTTCAGATGGAGCTTTCATAGTGGATATATAAGTAGTTCATTTCTTTCCGCAGAGTCTACTACTTTAATTAGCGTTATAAATCTTGCACTGAATTCTGTGAATATATAGCTCTGAAAGAGTTTGCTCTTACAATGCCACATGCTTTTTCCATATGGAATACATCTGTTTATGCTGAAATTTTCTGTTTAGTAGACATGTATATCTGTTGTTTATGTTGAGCCATTATTTCCAAATAACAGTTCTTTCTGTGATTTAAGACACATTTCAAAACTTTAATGATTTCTGTAAAAATTTAATTTAATTTTTTTCTTATGTTTACATCTAGCTCAGTGACCCCCTCCTGGTCACCCAGTCCCACAGTCTCTCCCTGCCCCTCCTCCACTTCACCTCTGAGCAGTTTGGGACTCCCTGTATGTCCAAACCCTGGCACTTCGTCTCTCTCTGAGGACAGAAAAAGTAGCTCAGCTAGAAGAATAAAACTGAGGTAGGATGAACAGCTTTTTTTGATACCCCAATTCCAGTTGATTGGGACCCATGTGAAGACCTAGCTGCCCCTCTGCTACATAGGTGCTCGGAGATATCCGTCCAACCCATGTTTGTTCTTTGTTTAATGGTTCCATCTCTGAGTGCCCTGAGGGTTCACGTTATTTGATTCTGGTGGTTGGTCATTCTCTGGAGTTCCTATCTCATTCAGGCCTGGAATCCTTCCTTTTAGACTTCCATAAGTGTCTACAGCCAAACCAACCTGAGCATGCCCAATCTTGTCTTTAATTCTTTTTAGTGTGTGTGTGTGTGTGTGTTTGTGTGTTTGCGTGCGCGTGCACTTTTGTTTGTGTTTTAATTAAGAGCTAAGTATTCCTCATATTTTCTCTTGAGAAAAGGTGGGAGGAGAGCAGTCAGCAATCATAGTCAATTGCTGAAAAGTGAATTCAACGTTTTGTCTAGTCTTGTTGGCCCATGGATTGCATCCCAGAACTTGGGAAGGAGGACATGAACAGATTTCTGTGAGTTAAGGCCAACATGCTCCATAGAGCAGTTTTCAGACCAGCATGGATACATAGTGAGATCCTGATTCAAAAAAATGTTGTTTGTAAACATCTAAAGTAAGATACAGAAGGGACACAAATATAAAGTACTTAAAACACTTGCTAAATATTTTTCTTATGAATAGCACAATAATGCTAACTTTAAAATCTATGTCACAGTACTGGATCGTCAGCTCAGAGAACTGAAGTGAAGCATGTCAGGTTCAATGAAGGTAAGGTTTTTATAGTGAATATAAATATGGTATATAGTAGCCAGTCCTATTACCCTAAAGAAGAGTAGAGATTAAGCTTCTTTCCCACTGATTCCAGAAAAGGCAGCTCAACTAGCAGAAAGGAATCCAAATGCAGACAACAGTGTGAAGCGGTCCTCCCTTCAGTTTATAGAGAACCCACATGAAGACCAAGCTGCACATCTCCTACATATGGGGAGGGGGTCTATGTGCAGCCCATGCATGCTCTTTGATTGGTGGTTCAATCTCTGTGAGCCCTCATGGGCCCAGGCTACTTGATTGTGTAGGTTTTCTTGTGGTGTCCCTGACCCCTCAGTCACAATGTTCTCCTTTGAGTTCAATGTCCTTCCCCAACTCTTCCACAAGACTCTCCAAACTCCCCTTGATGTTTGTCTGTGGTTCTGTACATTTGTTTCCATCCTCTGCTGGATGAAGCCTCTTAGAAGTGTTATCCTAGGTTCCTGTCTACAAGCATAGCAGAACATCATTAATGGTGTCAAAGCCTGGCTCTCTCCCACAGTGTGGGTCTCAAATTGGGCCAGTTATTGGGTGGCGATTCCCTTAATCTCTGTTCCATTGTAATCCCTGAATATCTTGTAGGTAGGATAAATTTTGGGTTGATGTTTTTGTGAGGGCATTGGTATTCCCCTCCTTCCACTGGAAGTCCCTTCTGGCTACAGGAGAAGATTGCTTAGGGCTCCATATCACCTGCTGCTAGTTGACTCACCCCTATAGATTCCTAAGAGCCCCCACAGTCCCTGGTCTTTGTTTCATCACAGAGGTGCCTCTCCTCAGGTATCTCTTCTCCCTGATACCACACTACTCTTGCTCCCCACCTTAGTTCCCTCTCCATCTCCCACAAATTTCCCTCCCTAAATCAAATCCTAATGTCTATTTTATTTTCCCTTCTGAGTGAGAATCAAGCATTTTCCTTTTGTGCCCTCGTGTTTTAGCTTCTTTAAGTCTGTGGATCTTAGCATGATTATCCTGTACTATGTCTGAAAAAGTACTCATTCTAAGTGAGTACATACCATGCCTGTGTTTCTGGGTTTGGATTACATCACTCCAGATGATATTTTCAAAGCCTACCCATTTGCCTGCAAATTTCATGGATTCCTTGTTTTAAGCAGTGGAATGATATTTCACTGTGTAGGTATACCACATTTTCTTCATCTATTTTTCAGTTAAAGTCCATCTTGGTTGTTTCCTGTTTCTGGCTATGACAAATAAAGGTTTTATTAACAGAGTTGAGCAACAGTTATTGAGATGGTATGGTGGAACATCATTTGGGTATATGCCCATGAGTGATATAGCTGTGTCTTGAGGTAGAACTATTCCTAATTTTCAGAAAACAACAACAACAACAACAGCAACAAAACCTGCCAAATTACTTTTCTTTTTTTTTCTTTTTTTTTATACTTAAGAATCTAATTTTATATTATCATTTTATTTATTTATTATTACGTATTTTCCTCAATTACATTTAGAATGCTATCCCAAAATTCCCCCATACCCTCCCCACCACTTCCCTACCCACCCATTCCCATTTTTTGGCCCTGGCATTCCCCTGTACAGGGGCATATAACGTTTGTGTGTCCAATGGGCCTCTCTTTCCAGTGATGGCCGACCAGGCCATCTTTTGATACATATGCAGCTAGAGTCAAGAGCTCCAGGGTACTAGTTAGTTCATAATGTTGTTGCACCTGCAGGGTTGCAGACCTCTTTAGCTCCTCGGATACTTTCTCTAACTCATCCATTGGGGGCCCTGTGCTCCATCCAATAGCTGACTGTGAGCATCCACTTATGTGTTTGCTAGGCCCCGGCCTAGTCTCACAAGAGTCAGCTATATCAGGGTCCTTTCAGCCAACGCTTGCCAGTGTATGCAATGGTGTCATCGTTTGGAGGCTAATTAGGGGATGGATCCCTGGATATGGCAGTCTCTAGATGGTCCATCCTTTTGTCTCAGCTCCAAACATTGTCTCTGTGACTCTTTCCATGGGTGATTGTTTCCAATTCTAAGAAGGTGCAAAGTGTCCACACTTTGGTCTTCGTTCTTCTTCAGTTTCATGTGTTTTGAAAATTGTATCTTATATCTCGAGTATACTAAGTTTCTGGGCTAATATCCACTTATCAGTGAGTACATATCATTTGAGTTCTTTTGTGATTATGTTACCTCACTCAGGATGATGCCCTCCAGGTCCATCCATTTGCCTAGGAATTTCAGAAATTCATTCTTATTAATAGCTGAGTAGTACTCCATTGTGTAAATGTACCACATTTTTTGTATCCATTCCTCTGTTGAGGGGCATCAGGGTTCTTTCCAGCTTCTGGCTATTATAAATAAGGCTGCTATGACCATAGTGGAGCATGTGTCCTTCTTACCGGTTGGAACATCTTCTGGATATATGCCCAGGAGAGGTATTGCACTATGCTCCGGTAGTACTATGTCCAATTTTCTGAGGAGCTGCCAGACTGATTTCCAGAGTGGTAGTACAAGCTTGCAATCCCACCAACAATGGAGGAGTGTTCCTCTTTCTCCACATCCACGCCAGCATCTGCTGTCACCTGAATTTTTGATCTTAGCCATTCTGACTGGTGTGAGATGGAATCTCAGGGTTGTTTTGATTTGCATTTCTCTGATGATTAAGGATGCTGAGCATTTTTTCAGGTGCTTCTCAGCCATTCAGTATTCCTCAGGTGAGAATTCTTTGTTCAGCTCTGAGTTCCATTTTTTAATGGGGTTATTTGATTTTCTGGAGTCCAATTCTTGAGTTCTTTATATATATTGGATATTAGTCCCCTATCTGATTTAGGAGAGGTAAAGGTCCTTTCCCAATCTGTTGGTGGCCTTTTTGTCTTATTGATGGTGTCTTTTGCCTTACAGAAGCTTTGCAGTTTCATGAGGTCCCATTTGTCAATTCTCGATCTTATAGCACAAGCCTGTTCTATTCAGAAATTTTTCCCCTGTGGCCATATCTTCAAGGCTTTTCCCCACTTTCTCCTCTATAAGTTTCAGTGTCTCTGGTTTTATGTGGAGTTCCTTGATCCACTTAGATTTGACCTTAGTACAAGGAGATAGGAATGGATCGATTTGCATTCTTCTACATGTTAACAACCAGTTGTCCCAGCACCATTTGTTGAAAATGCTGTCTTTCTTCTACTTGATGGTTTTAGCTCCCTTCTCGAAGATCAAGTGACCATAGGTGTGTGGGTTCATTTCTGGGTATTCAATTCTATTCCATTGGTCTACTTGTCTGTCTCTATACCAGTACCATGCAGTTTTTATTACAGTTGCTCTGTAGTAAAGCTTTAGGTTAGGCATGGTGATTCCACCAGAGGTTCTTTCATCCTTGAGAAGAGTTTTTGCTATCCTAGGTTTTTTGTTATTCCAGATGAATTTGCAGATTGCTCTTTCTGATTCGTTAATAATTGAGTTGGAATTTTGATGGGGATTGCTTTGAATCTGTAGATTGCTTTTAGCAAGATAACCATTTTTACAATGTTGATCCTGCCAATCCATGAGTATGGGAGATCTTTCCATCTTCTGAGATCTTCTTTAATTTCTTTCTTCAGAGACTTGCAGTTCTTATCATACAGATCTTTCATTTCCTTAGTTAGAGTCACGCCAATGTATTTTATATTAATTGTGACTACTGAGAAGGGTTTTGTTTCCCTAATTTCTTTCTCAGCCTATTTATCCTTTGTGTAGAGAAAGGCCATTGACTTTTTTGAGTTAATTTTATATCCAGCTACTTCACCGAAGCTGTTTATCAGTTTTAGGCGTTCTCTGGTGGAATTTTTAGGGTCACTCTGGCTAGGACTTCAAGTACTATGTTGAAGAGGTAGGGAGAAAGTGGGCAGCCTTGTCTAGTCCCTGATTTTAGTGGGATTGCTTCTAGCTTCTCACCATTTACTTTGATGTTGGTTACTGGTTTGCTGTAGATTGCTTTTATCATGTTTAAGTGTGGGCCTTGAATTCCTGATCTTTCCAAGACTTTTATCATGAATGGGTGTTGGATCTTGTCAAATGCTTTTTCTGCATCTAACGAGATGATCATGTGGTTTTTGTCTTTGAATTTGTTTTTATAATGGATTACGTTGATGGATTTCTGTATATTAAACCATCCCTGGATCCCTGGAATAAAACCTACTTGGTCAGGATGGATGATTGCTTTAATGTGTTCTTGGATTCAGTCAGCGAGAATTTTATTGAGTATTTTTACATCGATATTCATAAGGGAAATTGGTCTGAAGTTCTCTATCTTTGTTGGATCTTTCTGTGGTTTAGGTATCAGAGTAATTGTGGCTTCATAGAATGAGTTGGGTAGAGTACCTTCTACTTCTATTTTGTGGAATAGTTTGTGCAGAACTGGATTAGATCTTCTTTAAAGGTCTGATAGAACTCTACACTAAACCCATCTGGTCCTGGGCTTTTTTTTTTTTTTTTTTTTTTTTTTTTTTGCTGGTAGACTATTAATGACTGCTTCTATTTCTTTAGGGGTTATGGGTCTGTTTATATCGGTAACTTGATCCTGATTTAATTTTGGTACCTGGTATCTGTCTAGAAATTTGTCCATTTCTTCCAGGTTTTCCAGTTTTGTTGGGTATAGCCTTTTGTAGAAGGAGCTGATGGTGTTTTAGATTTCTTCAGGATCTGTTGTTATGTCTCCCTTTTCATTTTCATTTCTGATTTTGTTAATTAGGATGCTGTCCCTGTGCCCTCTAGTGAGTCTAGCTAAGAGTTTATCTATCTTGTTGATTTTCTCAAAGAACCAACTCCTCATTTGATTAATTCTTTGAATAGTTCTTCTTGTTTACACTTGGTTGATTTCGCCCTTGCGTTCTGATGATGGTGAGTGGTCTTGATTTCTGTTAGTAGGATTCTTTCGTTTGCCTTTCGCCATCTGGTATTCTCTGGAGCTAGTTGTTATAGTTGTCTCTGGTTAGAGCTTGTTCCTCAGGTGATTATTTTAGCCTCTATCAGCAGATCTGGGAGACTAGCTCTATCCTTAGTTTCAGTGGTCAGAGTACTCTCTGCAGGCAAGCTCTCCTCTTGCATTGCAGGTGTCCAGATATCTGGTGTTCGAAACTGCCTCCTGGCAGGAGTTGTGTTCCACTCATCAGAAGTCTTAAGATCCCATGGAGGGTCCTGTGAGGACCTTGGGGGTGTCCAGAAACTCCGCGCACAAGGAACTCCACTGCTGGAGTGAACCGGAAGGGACTTGTGCCCCTGATCAGGCCGGGTTATCTCCTTCCTTAATTAATGCAGTCTCAGGTCCCGAGCGATTGGATTGGAGCAGACACTGTGTTCCACTCACCAGAGGTCTTAGGATCCCGTGGGGAATCCTGTGTGGTTCCTTGGGGGTGTCCCCCAAATTACTTTTCAAAAGGGGTTGTAAACATGTGCCCTCCCACCAGCAATAGAAGAGTGTTCCCCTTGCCCAATATTCTTACCAGCTTGTGCTGTCACTCCAGGTTTTGATTTTAGCCATTCTGACTGGTGTAAGGTGGATTCTTCGAGTCCTTCTGATTTTCATTTCACTGAGGACTGAAGACTTTGAACATTCAGGTGTTTCTCAAACTTCTGAGATTCCTCTGTTTAATTCTCTGTTTAGCTATTTACCCCATTTTTAAATTGATTTATGAGTTCCTAACTTCTTGTGTTCTTTATATATTTTGGACTTTAGTTCTCTCTCAAGTGTAGGGTTGGTGGGTATCTTTTCCCAATATGTAGGCTTCCATTTTTTCCTATTGACAATGTCCTTTGTCTTGCAGAAGTTTTTCAGTTTCATGAGTCCCTATGTTTCAAGTATTGATCTTAGAGCCTGAGACATTGGTGTTCTGTTCAGAAAATTGTCTACTGAACCAATGTATCAAGGATATTTCCCACCTTGTCTCCTAGCAAATTTAGTGTATCTGGTTTAGTGGTCTAGAGGTCTTTGGTGCCTGTGAACTCAAGTTTTGTGCTGGGGGATAAATATAGGTCTATATGCATTCATCCTCTTGTAGACGTCCAGTTAGACCTGCAACATTTGTTGAAGATATTTTCTTTCTTTTTTTCCATTGTATGACTTTTATGTCAAAATCAAGTGTTGGTGGGTGTGTGACTTATTTCTGGGTCTTCGATTTGATTCCACTGACCAACTTGTTCATTTCCATAGGTATACCATGCAGTTTTTATTCTGATTGCTCTGTGGTACGTCTTGAGACCAGGGATGATGATACATCCAGGAATTATTTTATTGTATATAGTCATCTTGCAATTTTTGTTTTTGATAGGAAGCTAAGAATTGCTGTTTCTCATTCTGTAAGTAATTGTGTTGGAATTTTGGTGGGAAATGTACTTGGTGGGAAGATGGTTTTGGTAAAGTGGCTATTTTCACCATGTTAATCCTGTCCATCCATGAGCACAGGAGATCTTTCCATCTTCAGATGTTTTCTTCAACTTCTTTTTCAGGGAATTGAAGTTTTTGGTAGACATGTCTCTCAGTAGGTTGGTTAGAGTTATACTGAGATATTTTAGATCATCTGTGGCTATTGTGAAAGGTTTCATTTCTTGTCCCTTTTATCTTTTGTATAAAGGAGGGCTACTGATTTCTTTGGGTCAATTTTTTTTATTCAGTCATTTTGCTGTAGGTGTTTATCACCTTTAGTGTAGGCATTCTTTGGTAGATTGTTTGAGGTCTCTTATGTATGTGGCCAGCGTTGTTTAGTCTCTTAAGTTTCTCTCCATTTAAGTTGTTGGCTATTGACTTGTCATATTTTGATTAGATGTGCAAATTTTATCACTGAAATCTCCAAGACTTTCAACATGAAGGGGTGTTTGATTTTATCAAAGTTTTTTTTTTCACCATGCAATGTGACAAGCATGTGAATTATGTCCCAAACCCCAACCCCTGCCACCTGCGGATATCCCTTCATTCTCATGGACATCAGGTCATCTCCCCTGTGTCTCCGTACATCTGATACTGAAACACCCCATTTCCCTGACCATCCCCACTCCCACCTAGTTCTCTCCTTCCATTTTGCTCCTATGACTATTTTATTCTCTGTTCTAAGTCAGGTTCAAACAACTTTGTTTGGTCCTTACCCCTTGTTTATCTCCTTTTGGTCTGTGGAATATGGTATGGTTATCCTGTAATTTATTACTAATATCCATTTATAAGTAAATACAAACCATCCATGTTTCGGATCTGGGTTACTTCATTCAGGATGATAATCTCAAGTTCTATCCTTCTGCCTGCAAAATTCATTATGTCTTTACTATTAATAGTTGAATAGAATTTCATTGTATACACATACCACATTCTCTTTTGCCATTTTTAAAGAATAATTTTTATTTTTAAAATTCTATGTGCACATGTGACCCTTGAAGCCAGAGGAAGGCATTCTCCTAGAGTTGGAGTTTTAGAGACAGTACTGAGAACTGAACTGCAGTCCTCTGGAAGAGCACTGGGTGTGCTTAACTGTTGAGCTGTGTCTCCGGACTACAATTCTTATATATATTTTTTAATTTAATCCAATTGTTTTCAGTCATTCACATTATTTTTTGAATTTACTTATTTATTTTCTTTATCTGCATTTCAAACTTTATCCTCTTTCCTCATTTCGCCTCCACCACCACCACCCCAATCCCATCCCTCCTCCCCCTGCCCACTAACCCACCGACTACTGCTTCCCTGTCCTGGCATTCCCCTACACTGGGGCCCATCACAAGCCCAAGGGCCTCTCCTCTCCTTGATGTCCCACAAGTCCATTCTCTGTTACATATGCGGCTGGAGCCATGAGTCCCACCATGTGTACTATTTGGTTGGTGGTTTAGTCCCTGGGAGCTCTGGAGTTACTGGTTGGTTCATATTGTTGTTCCTCCTATGGAGCTGCCAACTCCTTCAGCTCCTTGTGTCCTTTCTTAGCTCCTCCATTGGAGACCCTGTGCTCAGTCCAATGGTTGGTTGTGTGCATTTACCTCTGTATTTGTCAGACACTGCAGAGCCTCTCAGGAGGCAGCTCTATCAGGCTCCTGTCAGCAAGCACTTGTTGGCATCCACAATAGTGTCTGGGTTTGGTAATTGTATATGGGCTGGATTCCCTGATGGGACAGTAACTGGATGGCGTTTCCTTCAGGTTCTGCTCCAAACATTGTCTCTGTATCTCCTCCCATGGGTATTTTGATCCCTCTTCTAAGAAGAACTGACGTAGTCACACTGTGGTCTTCATTCTTCTTGAGCTTCATGTATTCTGTGAATTGTATCTTGGGTATTCTGAACTTCTAGGCTAATATCCAATTATCAGTGAGTACATACCATGTGTGTTCTTTTGTGATTGGGTTACCTCACTCAGGATAATATTTACTAGTTCCATTCATTTGACTAAGAACTTCATGTATTCACCCTTTTTAATGGCTGAGTAGTAGTCCATTGTGTAAATGTACCACACTTTGTGTATCCATTTCTCTTTTGAAGGACATTTGGGTTCTTTCCAGCTTCTGACTACTATAAATAAGGCTGCTATGAATGTAATGGAGAATGTGTCCCTATTATGAGTTGGAGCATCTTCTGGGTATATACACAGGAGTGATATTGCTGAGTCCTCTGATTAGTACTATGTCCAATTTTCTGAGGAATCACCAAACTGATTTCCAGAGTGGGTGTACCAGTTTTCAATCCCACCAGCAATGGTGGAATGTTCCTCTTTCTTCACATCCTCACCAACAACTGCTCTCCCCTGAGTTTCTGATCTTAGCCATTCTGAACGGTTCTCAGGAGTCTAACATCTTGAGTTCTTAGTATACATTGGATACTAGCCCTCTATCAGCTGTAGAATTAGTAAAGATCTTTTCCCAATCTGTTGATTGCTGTTTTGTCCTATTGACAGTGTCTTTTGCCTTACAGAAGCTTAGCAATTTTATGAGGTCCCATTTGTCAATTCTCAAACTTACAGCACAAGCCATTGCTGTCCTATTGAGGAATTTTTTCCCCCTGTGCCCATATCTTCGATGCTTTTCCCCACTTTCTCCTCTATAAGTTTCAGTGTCTCTGGTTTTATGTGGATTTCCTTGATCCACTTAGACTTGAGGAGATACGGAGATTAGAATGGATCAATTCGCATTTTTCTACATGATAAGAGCCAGTTGTGCCAGCACCATTTGTTGAAAATGCTGTCTTTTTTCCACTGGATCGTTTTAGCTCCAATGTCAAAGATCCAGTGGCCATAGGTGTTTGGGTTCATTTCTAGGTCTTTAGTTCTATTCCATTGGTCTACCTGTCTGTTGCTATCCCAGTACCAGGCAGTTTTTATAACAATTGTTCTGTAGTACAGCTTTAGGTCAGGCATGGTGATTCCACCAGAGATTCTTTTATCACTGAGAAGACTTTTTGCTATCCTAGGTTTTTTGTTATTCTAGGTGAATTTGCAAATTGCCCTTTCTAACTCAGTGAAGATTTCAGTTGGAATTTTGATGGGGATTGCATTGAATCTGTAGATTGCTTTAGGCAGGATAGCCATTTTGACTATATTAATCCTGCCAATGAGCATGGTAGATCTCTCCATCTTCTGGGATTTATCATCCTTTGAAGGACTGGATTTATGGAATCATATTCTGTAAATGTGTTTTTGTCATGGAATACCTTGGTTTCTCAATCTATGGGAATTGAGATTTTTATTGGGTATTGTACCCTGGGCTGGCATTTGTGTTCTCTTAGGGTCTATATGACATAAGCCCAGGATCTTGTGGCTTTCATATTCTTTGGCGAGAAGTCTGGTGTAATTCTGATAGTTATGCATTTATATATTACTTGACCATTTTCCCTTACTGCTTTTAATATTCTTTCTTTGTTTTATGCATTTGGTGTTTTGATTATTATATGACAGGTGGAATTTTTTTTTCTGGTCCAATCTACTTGGAGTTCTGTAGGCTTCTTGTATGTCCATGGTCATCTCTTTCTTTTGATTAAGTAAGTTTTCTTCTATAGTTTTGTTGAAGATATTTACTGGCCCTTTAAATTGGGGGTCTTCACTCTATTCTATACCTATTATCCTTAGGTGTGGTCTTCTCATTTTTTCCTGGATTTCCTGGATGTTTTGGCTTAGGAGTTTTGTTGTTGTTGTTGTTGTTGTTTTGTTTTGCATTTTGCATTGTCTTTGACTGTTGTGTTAATGATTTCTATGGTCTTCTGCACCTGAGATTCTCCCTTCTATCTCTTGTATTTTGTTGGTGTTGCTTGCATCTATAACTCCTGACCTCTTTCCTAGGTTTTCTATCTCCAGAGCTGTCTCCCTTTGTGGTATCTTTTTTTGTTTCTACTTCTATTTTTGGATCCTGGGTGGTTTTGTTCAATTCCTTTGCCTGTTTGTTTGTTTCCATGTAATGATTTAAGGGAATTTTGTGTTTTTTCTTTAAGTTCTTTTACCTGTTTTCCGATGTTCTCTTGTATTTCTTTAAGGGACTTATTTATTTCCTCCTGAAAGTCCTCTAACAGCATCATGAGATGTGATTTTCAATCCAAATCTTGCTTTTCCGGTATGTTGGGGTATCCAGGACTTGCTCTTGTGTGAGAACTGGATCCTGATGATGCCATGTAACCTTTTTTCTGTTGGTTAGGTACTTGGGCTTGCCTTTTGCCATCTGGTTATCTGGGGTGTTAGTTGGTCTTGCTGTCTCTGGGTTGAGCTTGTCCCTCCTGTGGGCCTGTAAGTCTGTGTCAGCACTTCTGGGAGACCAGCTCACCCTGGCAGGGCCCATGCACAGAGGGCCGTGGAACAGCCCCAGCTCCTGGGTGCAGATGGAGGCAGAAAGAACACTGTCTCATCTGTTCTACTGCTTGTGCACTGCTAGCTTTGTGCCCCCCAACCCCCATTAGCACCTTTAAAAGTAGGATTTAAGTTGTAAATGTGGGGATTCAGAATTGAGAAGTCATCTTGGTGTGTTTTTCTTTGATGAGTGTGAAATATCCTTCCCTATCTCTTTTGATTCATTTTGGTTGAAAGTCTCTTTTATTTAGATATTACAATTGCTCCTTAGCTTTCATCCTGAGTACCTTTTCTTGGGAAAACTTTTTACAGTCCTTCATTCTTAGGTAATATCTCTGTATGTTTGCCAAGGTATGTTTCTTGCATGAAGCAGAATGATAGATCCTGACTTCATATCCAGTCTGTCAGCTTATATCTTTTTATTGTGGAAAATGACTTTACTGGTGTTGAGAGCTACCAATAACCAATGATTTTTAATTCCTGTTATTTTGATGTATGTGGAGGGAAGATGATTATGTGTTGAGAACACCAATGAAGTTGGTGTTTTGTAAGCTTTTTCTACGTTGGTAGGCATTCTTTCTTTAGTTTGGGTGAATTTTCTTTTATGATTTTGTTGAAAATATTTCCTTGTCCTTCGAGCTGGTAGTCTCTTGACTTGTTGTTTATTCCCATTATTCATAAAAAGATTTTTTTAGAGTGTCACAGATTACCTGAATACTTTGAGTCAGAAATTGTTTTAGGTTTAACATTTTCTTTTGTTATATCATCTATGCCTGAGATCATCTCTTCCATTATTTTTGCTCTGTTGGCTGTGCTTCTGTCTCTGTTGTCCTTCTTAGGTTTTCCATCTCCAAGGTTCCCTGAGTTTGTATTTTCTTTACTGCTTCATTTACCATTTGTAGATATTGGATTGTTTTATTCATTTTCTTCACCTGTTTGATTCTATTTTCCTGTATACTTAAGGGATTTATTAATTTCCCCATTTAAAGGCCTCTATCATCTTCATAAGACTGGATTTAAAGACATTTTACTGTGCTTTGATTGTGTTAGGATATCCAGAGCTTGCTATAGTAGAATACCTGGGCTGTGGATATGTCATATTGATTTAGTTCTCTTTGATTGTGTTCTTATGTTGGCCTTTAGCCAACTGGTTATCCCGGGTAGTTTCTGTCACAGGCGTCCTGAGGTGGGCTGCCTTTGCCTGGACATTGGAAATCAGGTGACAGTGTATGTCTCCAGGAAACTGGGCAGAGCAGTGGATGTTCCTGCTGCAGCAGGCCTGCTTAATGTGGGTTTAATTGTAGCCAAAGACTGGCACTCAGGGGAGAACATCTTTAAGATCAGCTCTGGACTTTACTCTTTTTAGGGGAGGGGTTGAGACACGGTCTCACTAAATATAGCTCTGTTTGTCCAGGGAGTCACAGTTTCTCCATCTGCTTTTGCCTCCTAAGTGTTGAGATTCAAATTGTGTGCCACCAGACTCAATCTATAATTCTTTCCAGAACCATTAGCCTAGAGTTAAAAAGAATCACAAGAAGTTATTTTTGAAACAGTTGTTTATTCTGGTCAGGATTGTCCTCGCTATCAGACTGTGAGAGTTCATTTAGGATCATTACAAATGTGTATGTGTGTATATTGTTAGGCATTAATGTTTGATAAATTATTGTCGTCTTCAATTTGAAATATACAGGGAATGAATATTTCTATGCAAAGTAATTTGCTAAAAGTGGATATTTACTCTTGAATAGTCTCTAGATTGGTCTCATAGAAATTGATACTAACAATGATTCTGATCATTTTTATATGTAATGTTTTTCTATAGTTGTAATAAGATATATTTTGTTTTTCTTTTCAGAAGTCTTATACTTTAAAGAGGAAAGGCCTTTGTCCTGGTAAGGTTTAACAATTCATTAGTAGTAGGTAAATTCAAAAATAAGAAGCAAATTCTTGTTGTGAGTACTTTGAGACCTGTGTCTTACAAGTCCCACAATATTATGAATATATTTTTTAGCTTGGAAACTTGCTCAGTGTAGTTCATAGGAACATGAACACGATAGTCACCCACCATTTCCAAGAACCAACTCTGAAGTTTGGAAAAAGAGCCTCCTGGGATTAGCTATGCATATGGATGTCCATCTAAGATTCACTGGTTTTTCAAAGCCTTACTGGATTCAGTTCGTGAACTAAGACCCACACTAGGAGCTATCATTTCAGGCATTTCTCTTGTCTGAGAGTTTACATAATTTAGGATGATTCTCAGTTGTCAGTCATCACTACAGGATGCCAACAAATTTCTTTCCACTTCTGACAGAGCTTTACTTTACATGCAAAGGACCTTTTTTGTCAGGTGTAGCATCTTTCATAGCTGTTAGAAGACACCCATGTCTTCCAGAATGTTCCATCCATCAATGATCTGTTCACATGATCTGTTTTCCACCGGAATGATTCCTTTGACTCTCAATTGATTATCTGAATGACAGTGTAACTAATAATTATCTCTCTATAAAGAGGGCATTTGTCTTCCACATCAGTTAGACATGACCATAGAGTTGAAGGCCCATCCACTCCTGTCCAGGATGCTAGGTTAGACACTGGTTTGATAGAAAATGAAAAGTTGTATTTCAAGGTAATTCTGTGCTCATTAGGATTCATTACTTCCACAAGAGAGGACAATTATATTGTCCTCTTTATTTGTGCTATGTATCAACAAACATTTTCAAAACATTATTAAATAGCTTACTGAATCCATGTTTGAAAATTCCCAAAATCATCAAAGGTAATGTTGAAAGTGAAGATTCAAAAATCTTCAGTACTTAAAACTCTTCAGAAACTCCTTGAAAAATACACATGTTGACTTCTATTTGGAATCCTAAACGGTTCCACAGTAAAACTGCAAGTGTCAACTAAATTTTATTGTGCTTTGCTCTTGTTACTATCTTATTATGTTCCTAGAAATGCTTGTTTGGAATAGAAACAAGCAGACTACGATATCAGGACTCAGTCATACATGAGAACAGAAGGAGCAGCTTGAACATTATGAAAGCTGTGGTGGGTTGTTTAGAGTTCTAGAAATCTACTTGATGATGCACAAAGCATCCTCTTGTGTGGTAACATCATAATCAATGAAATATGCACAAAGTATCATGAGAGAAGTACTTTGCCCTTCCAGGAGCAAAGACTGAAATTGAGTGAATACATTAAAAACAAAAAATCTGTAAGCTGTTAAAACAAAGGCTGAAGAGGTACTAGTATGTATGCATGTGTGCACGCGTGCTTGTCTGTATCTGTGAGTGGTTTTGTAGGGCTATATTTTGTATGCTAACTTCTCCCATATGAGGAGAAGTTGTAAGGAAAGTGTCCCCAAATGTAATCAACTAGTTGAAGAACAAGTTAATAGATTTTATTGGTTTGTTATGTAGCATAAATTGGGAAATCAAACAACAAAGAATTCAAATTCTTTGATTAATTTTTATATGAATATTAAAATAACATTCTTAAAATATGCCACAGTGAAGCAAGACCACCAGGACAGCTTAAATCTATCTTGAAAAACACTGTCCAGTATAATACAGGTAAGTTTAAGAGTAAGTACTCTATTGATTCTATCCCAATCATAAAAAGAATTTTGTTCCTGCTAGAATAGAAACTAAGGAAATCAAATATGCCAATAGTAGTTATAGCCTTTCTTAATTTGCTGCCAAACATTTTTAGGATTCAGGTTTATTTAGGAATTGTTTCAAAGAAATTTCAAATTCAAATTGTATCACCTGAAATATGTTTGTTTATTTAAAATGAACTACTGATGCATGTAGTATCTTTTTAGAAGTAAAGATTTTTCACCTATTCTACAATGTAGATCCTCTCTAGTTACATAACAGCAAGTTGACTTTGGTATGAAATGAATTTTTACTTAAGTTTTATAATTGATATATATTACTGACTGCATGTTGTTGTATGTGTATCGGTGTCCATAAAATGTGGTTATGTTAAGCAAACAAAAATAGAGTATTAAATTACTTTCACTGTATTTTGAGGACTTAATGTCATAAGGGCACTCTGGATTTTTTTCCATCATAGAATTTCTGAATTTCCACTCATTCGATAATTTATACATTGTCTTCTGGTTATTTTTATTTGTCTTCCATTTAATGTGAATATCCTGATACAATAAATAACTGGCTCAATAGGAACTTTTAAAAAACTGACTGCTGTGTGAGTTTTGTTGGTAGTGCTGTGGAATGAGAACTGCCATTCTCAGTATTCTATGCAACAGCCTCCATATGGGCTACTCTGACAGCACCTTTTCCCTGTAGTTCTATTAGTTACCAAATATATAGTGATACTTGGTTTACATGCTACAAGACATAATTTGCAGAAAAAACTGCCACAGTAGGAGGAAGGTTGAGAAAATCCTATCATCCTGTAGTGCATAGCATGGAAGGGCCCATTGGTTCAGTCTGAATATGATTCTCACAGTGGGAGAAATACCACACAGTTTATGCTTTCAGCAACTGTCACCACAGCATCTCTCGCACCTACTTTGCCTTTGTAAAACACCAGCCAGAGAATAGTGTAGAGGAATCTAAATGGCTCTCTTCACATAAGCATAGGATGAAATACTATTAGTGTAATGTGGGTGAGTTTCTTTTAAGTTATTTTAGCATTAGAGTTTTCTTCTGGTGATAAGGATTGACAGAGGCCCCATACATGTGTAGCATAAGGTCCTCCAGAGGTTCACTTTCTCAGCCCATTTCTTGTTTGGGACAAAGGCTGTGCTCTGGCCATGGGCAATGTCCAGCAGGGTACTGTGGAGTTTTACATATTGCAAAGGAAGTAAACAAGAATTGTTTATTTGTTAGCTTGTTTGCTGAGCAGGCTTTTTCCATATAGTGAAACCTGAGTCACTCAATGGTTTATATGCAGAAATAAATAAAAAAACGTTTCATGTGAGGCATTAGTCCCTTGGAATTACTGCTTCATTGTGTCTTCCATGCTTCTCTCTGGAGTAATACTTCAGTTTGCATAGCTACTAAGGGGGTCTTTCCAGCAGCTCATGCGATGGGAAGCAATGGAAGTTGATGCTGAGCTTCTTTGCATTGCACATGAGCTAGGGACCAGTGCTAGAACTGAGGGCCTTTAGGATCTTCCTCAGAAGATCTAGAGTAGAGTAACACACTGATCTCTCTAGAGCTTTATCACACTTGCAGCTGGAAATCCTTTGCAAAGGGCTTTGGGTCTCCTGTATTTGGCTATGTTGCATAGCCATAGACTGAGCTTCCCTGTTGTAGGAATGGATATTTCCCCTCAGTGAAGAAAGTTCAAGTCAATACTTGGAGAAGTCCCTTCACTTCTGTCCAAGATGAGTTTGCTCACTTAGAGTTGTGCCAGCATCCCTAGGGCAGAGACAGAAAGCAGCAATGGCAACACAATTCACTGTGGAATAACACTTCAGGCTAAGATGACACTTTTTGTGTCTGATAGGGCTCAGGATTGTAGGTATTTTGCACAATTAATTATAAATAGTAACTTTAGATAAAATTTTCTTTTTTTATTTTAAAAATACAAGAATGAAGAAAGGAAGAGTTCTAGTATATTTATTGCTTACAAATCAATATTCATCTTAAAAGCTTTTCATAAATGGTGTCAAAGCATATCAGGTCACAAAAATATTTGCTTCAGCACTGGCTACCATTGTTTAAAGACAAATTTTGCCTCCCTCTTTTGTAGTTAATGAGAAAATTACAAGAAGAACATCACTGTGGTAAGAATGTAGTGTGCAGTTTATAATATATTAATCTGTAGAAAATATGAAATTCAGAGCCTGACACTGTCTTTGCCTCTGTGTAAGACAATTTCAGCTCTTTACTTTTCTATAATCACAAGCTGAATAATTATTTATAGAGCAAACCATGTTGAAATTACTGATGATATCTCTCATGCAGCATGAAATGCTGAAAAGGATCCATAGCTAGGTCGAAGATCCAATGGATAAAGTGCTTGCTATTCATGTGTGAGAATGAGAGTTTGGATACCCAGAATCCACATGAGGTCTGACAGTCTCATGTGCTGCTGTATGCTGGGGCCCTTATGGTGAGACTGGAGGTGGTGTCAGAGAATCCCTAAAGTTTACTGGATAGTTAGCCTGGGGTTTTTCTCCATGAACAAGAGATCCAGCCACACATCTAATGTTGAAAGAAGGTTGCATATTTGCATTCTAATGGCTCCCTGACAAACCTCCCATTGTTGTTTTTAGGTGTTCAAAAGCAGAAGATGTCAGGTATACTTCCTGTATCAAGGTAAAATGCTTCTCTGTGAAATCAAGTCTCTTATGAATTGTCTTAATTCAGCAGTAGTCTAACTATCCCAGTTTTATATGGAAAAGGTGATTCAGAGAAAACCATATTGTAGATGTGGATCTTTCTATCAATTGCAAGTGAGCAGTAAGTCCTTATGGGTAGTAGTGGCCCAACATGAGAATGGACTCAAGAGACATAGGGAGAGAAGACTGAGTGCAGTTCTCACATAATAGAAGGTGTTTGATGTTTGACAAAGTAATGTTTGCAGAAATGAATACACATTAGACTGATTTAAAAATGTGACCGTGATAATAGACCAGAATACCATTTAGTAAGTCCAGATATTTCAATGATCCAGCAATCTCCAAAGTGCCTTTACCCCCAGCAGAATGCTCATAAGTTTTATCTACCCTTGGGCACTCCTATTTCAGGATCATATATGAGAGCCTCTCTTTGGTTTCTCTCTTTCATCTGTTTTTAGACTGAGAAGAAATTGTGGATATTTAGCAATTATGTTCATCAAATTTGCCTTATGAAGAGATTAGAGCATTTTCTATTTGATTCTTATAAGGATATGTTGAAAGTTCTTCATCTAGTTAAACAATAACTGTCCTTCCCCAGTTAGCCAGCATTTCTAGAAGCAGATAGTCAATTGCTATATACATCCATATACGTTCTTCTTTTTTCTTATTTTTGAAATATACATGTATATTCTTTGTGCCATATTCAAACACTTAAAATATTGTAGTATTTTATTTAGATACATCCATATTCAGAATGAGGCTACTTAATCACTATGAGATACTGGAGTTTAGGAAACTTGTTTCTGTATAACCTCTAGCCCTAGAGTGAGGGGATGTGTGACTGATAAGTGACATTTTAATGATTTTTGAATGTGACTAAGTGATCCAATGTGTTTCTATAAAGTAGTTCCACAGGTACTATGATAAGGATAGCAGTGGCAATTTAACTGGCATTTATTTAAAATGGTAAACTGTGCATTTTGTTCCCCCCAGCAATGGAGGAGAAAGAATGCCAAAAGAGGTTTTAGCAATATTAATGATCATCTTATATAAGATGGAGAAAATTGGGCACATAATGAATTAAGCTTAGTCTCAACCCGGAAGAACAATATCCTGTTTCTCATTTCATGATTTTCTCTTAATCTATTTTAGCCTAAATATTTTTACATCTTGATGATATCCTAGCAATTTGAAAATAGATAAGCGTATTAGAAAATATT